>NC_056625.2:317766498-318066498 GCF_002870075.4 Lactuca sativa
AACGGGAACAGGACATACAGCGAAGAGCACACATCCTACTAGCTGTCGGATACTAGTCTTATATACAAACATGGTGTATAAACTAAGGTATTATAGAGTTAACTCACTTAAAGTCTTTAAGACTGTACTGGCTTAATAAAATGGATTAAGCCCTTAACTGGGAAATCGCTAGTTTTGTATATCAAAAGTACTGACTTTGAAACGAAAGTTTTGTACTAGGAAAAAATGTGCATTCACCCTGTGTCCTATGACGTGATCCATACCTGGTACCCTTATGATGACTTAATGTATACTAAGCATACATATATATAGATTCGGGTAGATAATAGATTGATTGACCTCGGTGTAAGCCTACATCCAATGGTAACAAGACGTACAGCGAAGAACACACATCCTATTAGCTGTCGGCATCTACTTAACATATATGTATCCTATAGTGTATACATTACGGAATCATAAGGTTAGCATCATGGTCCTAACTTTTAAAAGTATCCTTCTACCAAGACTCGATTGTTTTGAAAGCAGTCTTCTACCAAGACCCTACTGTTTTGAAAGCAGTCTTCTACCAAGACCTTACTGTTATGAAAGCAGTCTTCTACCAAGACTCTACTGTTATGAAAGCAGTCTTCTACCAAGACTCTACTGTTCCTTTGTCAAATGTAAAGTACATTCTCCCTAGTTTATAACCTACCTCAATTATAGAATAGATCAACCTTCAAGTGTTACCGACACTTTATGAAAGTAATGGGAGAAAGTGAGTACCCTGATGTCGTTTATCATGACATACGGAGGTACTATCAACCTAAAAACATATGTGTGTTTTATTACGGTCATAATGTGAAAGCTAGAACCCCTACTAACCCGCTCTCATATATGGAGATTGAGGGAACCAAACGCGACCCGAGCAAATCCATGCAAGCCGTGTAATTCACATTAAAGTTAGATCCTGTCTGCGTGTTATCATGCTATAGCAAATTTACTTGTTTGTTATGTTTTGTTCTGGTATTGTTTGATTCTCTTCACTGTTTGTTCTGTTCTGTTCTGATATTGGCTCTTTGTGTGCTTCATTGTACTAGAAGTAATGAATAGCATTCTCCTAAACTATACCTATAATAGTTAACTAATGCTCTAACTGGACTGTTACTGAAAAGACTCATTTATTTACAAAGTTATGCTTATACTTTAAAATGGAGTTTTGTATAACTATAAAGTAACATAACCTTTAGAAGAGTTTTGAAATGTTTTAACAACTTATAAATAACATAAGTAACATTTTGAAAGAATGATTAACAACAAATAATTACACAATTATCATTGTGTTCAACTTGTATTCCCCCCCTTAAAACAATTAAAATAGTTAAAAGATTCATTGCGGGGTATGAACTCACCTAATGTGGGTGATTCAAACGGGTATGCGTGTATGGATGAGAAGTTCCACGAATGAAGTTCCGAGACACAATAAGTCCTAAATGATATTTAAGGACACATAATGACATGAATATAGTGTTTATAAACAATTATATGGAAGGAAACACCTTCCGGGAAAGGAAACACCTTTCGGGACTAGGAAACACCTTAACCAAGTGTTGGAATCACATGTGATTCAACCGAGGATGGTATAAAGCCACTTAAATGAGTTTACTACCATGAGTTCACGGCCCAAGGTAGTTTACGGCCGTAAACTCATGGTTACTCATGGGTTAGTGCAAGTTTGAAGTCTAGGGGGTGATTTAGGGACATTAGCTTTAACCTAGGATAAGAAAGACCACATCTTTTGGCACTTGTGGGGTGTTTACGGCCCAAATGAGTGTACTACCGTAAACTCATGGCCAAATATTCTTATGAGGGTCCTAAGGGTCATAAAGAAGCATTCTAAATTCATGCCTAAGCCCTTGGAAGTGTTTGTGGCATCAAAACACCTCTATTTTGAGTTTACGGCCCATGGACCATTTGGTCATGTGTTTGCGGCCGTAAACAATTATGGAAGATGATATTTTGGTTGTTTTGGGTCCTAAACACATCTAGGTAAAGTTCTATGCTTGTCTCTTGGGTTATGGAAGGCATTTAGGGCATTTTGGCACACTAAAATGGAGTTCACGGTCCAAGAACTTCCTTGGCCGTGAACTCACTTTTGGTCCTTGATTTTTATTGATTTTGATGCCTAAACATGTCAAGGTTTATCCCATGTTTGGTTTCCAAGGTCTAGGGGTCATTGGGCACACTTTGGCCCTTGAAATGGAGTCTACTCCCCAAGGTGTTCTTGGGCGGTAAACTCATAGATCTTGGTGTTTTCCTATGATTTCTAGTGTATTAAGAATATATAAAGCTTTAAAACAACACTAGATAGAAGTACTCATGTTCCGGAACAAAAGTCCGAAGATCCTTGAGAGAGAATTTGGCTTTTCTCTAGTTGGAATTGTAACTAATGAATAATTTGGTTCAGAATTCTATATATAGTCCTGGGATTTTTGGCAGAAAATATTTTAATCCTGGAATGAACTCTAATATCATAGAGTTTTGGAATAACGGAGTTGCACAAAACCCAAGTGCAACCTCTCTCCTGATATTTCCTTAAGTGTAAATCCTGAATTGCTCAAACTTATCCCAAAAGTTTGAAAGTTAGCAGCAACAGACTTGGTTTCTATTGAAGTGGAAATTTTTGGGTTGTCACAGCGGGTTTTTCCTAACCCGAGAGTGTTAGAGCTAGTGTAGTATGTGCATGCGATTGCAAGAGTAGAACTCATGGGAGTTGCTCAGAGACTGAAGAATGTGTCCTTCTGTCAGCATGGAGCGGATAGAATTGGACTCGGATCGGGAACCCGGTCGTTTAGGGTTATATCTAGCTCGTAAGAGCCAAGTGATTGTTGTGATCAGGATCGAGGAAGTGCATGGAATGGTACTCAGGCGATACGTGTGGAGCCTAATAGGTGTGGTTATCAGAGGGTGAAGTCGGTGCCCGGCTTAAGGCGGTAGTCAGGACACCGCTAGAAAGGAAAGTAAGTTTCGGTTTTCGATGGTTGCGTCTTGAGGAACCTGGTTGGGTTAATACCAGGTGGTGCGTGGCGGGAGAAGTTCTGGAGTAGAGATGCCGAAGGCTTCGAGGGCGAAGCCTAATTTAAGTGGGGGAGAATTGTAACACCCCGTTCCTAAGAGTACCTAATTGTGAGTCCCCGAGATTTAAGAGAAATGATATTTTGGTCATCTTGTGGGAAAAGTAGAAAAGGAGGGCCAAGTATGAAGTTTGGGAACTCGCCGAGTATGCCCAGCGTAAGCTGGGATTATGCCCAGCGTAATTGGGTAAGTGACGCGGGTGCAAGGTTGAGTACGCCCAGCATACTCTCAGAGTTCTAAAACCCTAAATTTAGGGTCATCCACTATATAAGGAACATGTTGGGGCATACCCTAGCCTCCATAAGCTCTCCCTTAACCTCAGAAACCCTAGAAACTCATATTCCCCCCATTGTTGCGTGTGTTTGGCCTTGGGAAGCTCATTTTGGCAAAAGAAAAGCTAGAAGAAGAAAGGAGAAGTTGTCAAAGAAGGAAAGGGATGATTGGAGCTTGTAGATCTGAAGAGATATCATCCTTTGGAGCTTATTTGAGGTATAAAGCTTCTTGCTGGCCATTTATTTTGCATAGATCTAAGTGTTGAGAAGTTTTAGCATCTTTCTTGTCCCAAAGTTCTCATCTTGATCCATGCTTTGTGTTGGCCGAGATTATCTGTCCTTTCAGACCTTTGGAGAGGTCTTGAGTGAGAAAAATGAGGTCCCAAGGGCTGTAGTTGTTCCATGTGTGAGATATATAAATCTTAATCGATTCAGACCTTAGATTAAGAGCTTTTGGACGTCCCAAGTGATAAAGGTTGAGACTTTATGAATCTTAGGCATGTTTGGCCTAGGGATCTGAAGTTTGGGCTTAAGAGCTTAAGCAATTAAGAAGTTACAAGGACTTAATGAGTAGCGAAGTTACGCCCCGCGTAACATATGAGTACGCCCCGTGCAGCAAGTCAGTGCCCCGATCCTCTATTGCGAATCAGCGTGTACGCCCAGCGTACCAGGGGGGGTACGCCCAGCGTACTCCCTCTGTTGGGTTTTCATTTTGGGCCTTAGGGTTTGGGCTATTATTTGGGCTGCTGGATTTTGGGTCGTGACTGGATATTATGGTTAGTGTATTTTAGGCCCATTGGTTGTTCAGGGTCATGAGTTTAGGCCCGTTTGGTGAGGTGGGCCCAATTTAGTAAATTGGGCCAATAATGGGATTTGTTTTGGACTTCTGGACTTTGGGCCATTGGTGGGCTTGGGAGCTTACCTAGTGTTGGGTCGGATTGAGTTAGGGGTAAAATGGTCAATTTACCCTTAGAAGAGTATAGTGCTTGGCCTAATGTTTAATTGTGCTATGTTGTCCAGTTCCGGGTTTGCGGTGAGTTGGTGATTCGAGAATCTGCTCTTCAGTTCAGAGTTTCAGCAGTGCGAGGTGAGTTATCCTCACTATATCGACAGGGTCGAAGGCACCAAGGCCGGCCCTTTATCGGATTGAGATCCGGGTATTTGTTGTTATGTTATTGCTTTGATATATTTGCATCCTGGTAGCTAGGATGGTATATGTTAGAGACCTGGTTAGGGTCGATTCCTTGATATGTAGGGTGATGCTATGCTAGTGACCGGTTAGGTCGGTATCCTGGTTAGGATGATGATATGTTATGAGATATGTTTGATCGGCTTGTTGACTGTGAATCCTTATATGATTGTATGTTTATGTGCACATGGTTGTTTGGACTGGAGTTGGGTTGAGGCGGGTCCTGCTTTGTGCTATAGGCCAAGATACCCAGGGCGGACCGGATGTCCCAAAGGCCCAGTGAGCGGTCCAGATAGGCTGTAGGTCCCAAGAGGGCGGACCAGACGTGCCGAGGCTCGGAGAGTGGACCAGGCCGACTGAAGGCTCGGTGCGGGCGGACCAGTCATATTGTAGACTCAGAGAGTGGACTAGGTGGATTGAAGGTCCGGTGCGGGTGGACCATTCACACTGCAGACTCGATGTATATGGCTAGATTCGGAGGGTGCACCAGGTAGACTGTTGGCCGGTGCGGCGGAGCAGTCTCACAGTAGACCCGAAGTGCATGGCTGTTTTGTGTTCTTATATGTTATGTATGCTATGTATGATATGGGCCGGAAGGCACTATGTTATGGGCTGCAAGGCATTATGATTTAGACCGGAAGGTCGTAGCCTGGAAAGGCGTATGTGTGGTTGGTATTCTGGGATATCTCACTAAGCTTTCGGGCTTATAGTTGTGGTTTAATGTTATTTCAGGTTCTTCAGGAGACCGTGGCAAGGCGAAGGTGTGATCGTACCGCTCCTCATGTTTATGTTGTGATGTGATTCTGGGAATACTCTAAATAAATTGTATTGAAAACCTTTTTGTAATAATTTAGTGAAATCAGGTTGTTTTTGAAAAGTTTAAATTGGTTGGAATTTTTCGGTCGTTACAACTATACATGACTAGTATATGTTAGGCGATTATAGAAATGCCTCGTGAGAATCCATTCATGAAAAGGTACTCTACTCAGAAACACTTAGGACTCTCTATAGTTCTGCATCGACTCTATCGGTCCAAGTATCTGCGGCAGTGATACACAGGACAAAACCCTAGACGCCTAGAACTTGTGTGCCTGATCGGCGCATGACTCTATCGATCCTCATTTTATGTCATGTCGAAGTATGCAAATTTCGACGAGTCTATCGATCATGGTTTGACGTAGTGCAACCATGTGTACATCCCTAGTGTTGTGTAAAAAGAACTTTCTTCGTAGCCATTTCGGCAAATAAAGGTTCTTCCGAACCTAAAACTTAACACAAATGATTAAACCTAATGCAATCCGTCAATCGTCCCTCTTATCTCAAACCTTCCAAAGTACCCAAGAGAAGGGTACCGCGCGCTGTTGACCGACCCCTCTTAGTCAGATGGAAACCGAAGCGAAGGACACTGCAAGATACTCTAGAAGACGATAACCATCTGAAGCATACTCCGTAGATTCCCCAGAAAGACCCTTCGCACCTCGCACATCAGGTTTGTGAACCCAGAGGATAGAACTCATGGGACTGACCACTATAACCAGGTATATGCGTAAAAGTGGTATATAATTGAGATCAAAAAGATTTAAGATGTGTGCTTCCTCCCTACTGCTTGTTCCTCGTTGGGTTGTGGGTCTGGGGTGGAGTCGCACAACTGAACATCCTGCCGACCTCAATTATATACGGTTTGCATACACCAAGTATTAGTGGTTAAGCCAAGTATGAGTTCTACCATGAACCTCATAGTAAGACCCTCATCCTATTCCATAAAATAGGAGCTGGAGTCAAGAGAACCACTGCGGGTTAAGCCCACATAAAATAAGAGCTAGAGTCATACCGGTTAAGCCCACATAGTAATGAACACCCACAATTATTAAATAGATTAATGTTCCGAGTGATGGGAACCTATACTCACTAGATTTGACCTAGACCGAGAAAACTCAGAACCTTCGGAAGAGTAGTTGCAGTAGATGCTCGCACTACTCAGGCACTTCGTCCACCCCGTTACACACTAGTAGTGTCTAAGATCCTCCGCTCTCCTGCATGGAGGAAGTCACTGTCGCCTTGTAGACGATAGACTACATTCTCCGAAGTGAAAACTAGAATACCGAGAACCACATGATAACCTCCGCAGCCAAGAATACTTGATCAAAGTATGAAAGTAGTTGCGTTAGGCCTCGTGACCCAGATCCCGAACAGATTATAGACTTAACACCAGGTTTGGTGTTAGTCAAGGGGTTATGTAGGAGCATGCGCTTTCCGCACTAGAATAAACCAAAGTCTTAGAGATTCATTGGGCTATTAGGTGTTCCACGAATACTATCTAACACAGAAATAGTAGAACCACCTCCCGAGATAGTCCAACACTCGTCTGGTGAAACCCTATCTCCCTGACCCTAAGGGTTTCCATTAGGGATATCTCAAGATTCATTAGTGCAGGTTCATTTTGCACAAGGTTGAGATAGCCACTCTACAGCAAAAAGATACCATAGATACACAACCCATCCGATGACCTAGAAAGCCTCTAAAAACCAATTGACAGGAAACGCAAAACCAAAGACAACCCGAGCTTCCTAAGAACCAACCTGAAGGACTACACATCTAGTACGAGTGAGAACGATAGGAACTTCGGAATAGCGGTCACGCCATTGATGATCTTGCCATAGAAGTACACCATGTTCTAAGTACTGAAAAGCTCTACCCTTCCTAGAGCTTAGGACCATCTGAGAATCCTCGCGGAGATTTGATCCAACCCTTTTCAGACCACTACTACTTTCGGATATTCCACAAGCTTCATCCTGGATTGATCCACTCCTTAGACTTGATATGTGTTTACCCGACGTCACTCTTCGTATCCCACTCATCTTGATAGAAACCATTGAGAACCCTAACCTCGTAGATACACCAGTCGGAACTCGATAACTACATGAGACGGAATCCGCATCCCGTAGGTGAAGGTTTGTTGGAATGACAAACCCAGACCAGAATTCACTTGGGAATGCGAGGACAAACAAAATAGGAAGTAACCTCCTGCCTCTACATGGTCATTCATACCTACTACCTTGCCTAGACCTGAATTTCGGGACGAAATTCCCTCTAACGGGGAGATGATGTGACAACCCAAAGTTTATTCCGTTACATTACCCCGTTTCCGTTAACGGAATATTCCACGTTATAAAAGCTCCGTTAATTTGAGGTCGTAAAATAAATAAATGTTTTACTTATTTATATTCTATGTCGTTATTCGTCGTAATAAAATAAAGTAAAAGCATGTAAATTACATTTCCATATTAATTTGGAAAAAGTTAAACTTTTATTGTGACCACTAAATCGGGTGCGACCAAAAGCCCCGTTTAACGACAGTATTGGGTAGATTTCCACTGAGCTTCAACTCCAACCCCTATATAAGGGAGAGTAAACTCCATTTCAACCTTTTTACTCTCTCTCTAAACTCTCTCTTTACAACTTTTTCCCGAGCCAAAAATCGTCCGTTTCGAGCCTCAAACGAGTAGGTAAACTGTCCTAACTTGTTATATAGCTTATCTAGCCTGCAAATTCGAGTTTAAAACATAAATTAGGGAAAAAATGATGTGTTTACAGCCCAAGAACACTCTTGGACCGTGAACACCATTTAATGGGGTTTTTAAGCCCCAAACCCCTCCAAATTGTCCCTAAGGCTTATATATGACTTGTAGGCTTATGGAATCGGACTTAGAACACCTTGAACTAGCATTTTGGGGAGTAAAAATGAGTTTATTGCCCAAGAATATCCTTGGGCTGTAAACTCATCATTATGGAGAGTAAACTCATGTTTGAGTGTTTAAAAGCCACTTAAACACACCAATGGCCTTAGAATAAATTCAAGAAGCAACCACCAACAAGTTAGGGACCTTTAACATGATTAAAACAAATCCATAAGGAGCTTACGGTCGTAAACCCCTCAAGAATGGGTACCTGGGCCGTAAACTCCTATAAAGGGGTTAAATGGTCCCCTAAACTCCCCATTTGACTTGGAAAAATACATAGGATTTATTCTCAATCACTTAAGTCCTTAAATCACCCAAGAAAGATGTCCTTGGGAGCTTACGGCCGTAAAATCCCTTGGTTAGGGCCGTAAAATCCCATTTGGTCCATTTAAGTGCCTTAAATCCATTCATACATTTTACATTTGGACCTAGAAAAAGTCCACAATTGATATAAGGCCTTTAAACATCCTAGAACACCCTCACCATGAGTTTACGGCCGTAAACTCATGGGTAGTTGTCCCAGGGCTGTGAACTATGTATATAGAGTTTAGTCTTGAAGAGTAAACTCCATTCCTAAGTCATTCAAGCCCTTAAATGTTACCCGGGACACCCCAAACGCTTAATTAAAAGTGTTTTCGCACTTAGGATGCGTATACTTGTTTAATTAGTATTAAATGTACTAATTGTATGTGAACATATGTTATCAGATGTTAAACAGGTCACTAAGTATGTCCAAGTCTTTACTTGACACCGAGCACCCAACCGACACCTTCGTCGGATCCACTTACACCAGGTGAGTTCATACCCCTGAATGAAACTTTTAAATGTTTTTACATGTTTTATAGGGAGGGAGTACAAGTTAAACATGCCAGTTATCATATCAATCACACGTGATTTATAACCCGCATGCACAAGGATTTACCACACTGTAAACTGTTTTACCGAGTAGGATACTATAAATGGTTTTCTAAAATGTTTTCACTTGTTCAAAACTCTTACTTATACTGTTTTATCAAAGTTCATTTTAAACTGGTTTATGAAAGGTTTCCAAAGAATTTATAAGGTTTTCAAACTTATTTTACCAAAGAATACCAAGTTGTGATTTTCTTAAGTATAAAGTTTTTTCCAAGGTTTTCATCAAAGTTCTCTTTCATGTTGTATACTCTTACTTGTTAGATACCGCTGCTTCGCTTTTACATAGTTTAAACTCCTACTTGATAACGTTTCCACTTTGCGATACACTTATATATGGTAACGCTTATACTTCACGATTCGGTTATTCACACTGTTCGTTTACACTTCACGATTCAAGTTAATCCACACTGTTCGGTCATACCTCACAATTCATTTATACTTCACGATTCGGTTATTCCACACTGCACGTTTATACATCACGATTCGGTTATTCCACACTGTACGTTTATGCATCACGATTTGGTTATACTTCACGATACGTTTTCACTTGTTACACACTCAAGCATAGTTGGATGTATGCATATGCTTGTATAGATGCATATAAATAATGGGTGAAGGACTTAGGAAGGCTTGTTCGCCCTATTTCCTTTTGTTCGTTGAGATGTGGTCTGGTGGGATTGAATGGCCATCCGAAGGTCGTTTGATTCATTAGTTATATATTATGTATACGAGCATAGACATATAGGTTCACTCTAGTCAGTTCTGTTATGAGTCTCTACCTCTAGTTCAACACTTGTATTGGAAACCCACTACCCACTATTTGGGATGCATCTTCGGGACACGGCCTTCTCCGTCGTCTAGTTGGTAACCAGAGTCTCCTTTAGGGAGAGCGGACATTGTGTGTATAGATCTATACGAGATTGACACCCCCGCACCCTGACTGCTAGCTACAGTCCACGGCCTACCAAGCCAAGGGGTGACAAATGTCACATTTTATAGACGCTTGCATGGCGTCAGGTACTCTAGTGTCGGTTAGTATGGTTACGAGTATCCCAGGTTACCTTATAATTCATGGCCTTAAGGTAACGGTATTTTACACGGTATTCACACTGTATTTTACACTGTACTTTACACTGTATGCTGAAAACCCACTCTCAGAGTCACACTGTTTTTAGACCTTGCTAGTTGTATCTTTTATTTGATACTGTCTGGGGTCTGTATTCCTTGTTTTAGACCTTGCTATCCGTACCTTTCATTTGGTACCGTCTGGGGTCTGTGTCTCCCTTTGTTAGACTGAGCTAGGCGTGTCGTTTGTTCGATACTCTCCTGGAGTCTATGGGTCCTTTTGCCTTAGTCAGCAATCTTCACTGTTGAGGCATATGTTATTTTCCATGATTTCTCTTGCTTTCTTTAATAATCAATTTTTTTATTTTGATAATGATAGCGACTAAGGGAAAACTACTTTTTACCACATAACTCCGTCCAGTCTTGGTAGAAGACTGCATTTATTAAAGAAAATATAGGATTTTCAGGAAAAGACTCTAATTTGTTGGATACTCTAAAACTACCACTTTTATTAAAGTTATTTGCATAAAATGACACTAAATACTTATGAAGTCACCAGCATTTGTAAAAATGTTGATACTCGCTTTTCAAATAACTTGTATTCTCAGGTCAGCATTAGACAGGTACATCCCCGGAGCTTCTGACGAAGACAGTTTAGTACCAAGCTGCACCTATATTATTTACTTGTATTACTTTAATATATTGTAATGTAAACCATGTAAAACTATTACTATTAATGCAATGTTTTGTTGTACTTTGATTACTATAATGCATGTGTTGTGATACTTGACATGACGTCATCCACCCCAGAACGTTTCCGCCGTTCCGGTTTTGGGGTGTGACAGATTGGTATCAGAGCATTGTTTATAGTGAGCTAAGTATATCAATTCATAAAAGATATACAACCTATAAATACATAGGGATAAAACACTCTGACAAAAAAAAATTATACTTTAAAATATAACCATATTCTACCAAAGTATAACAACATCCAGAATCTAAACACCCGAACACAAGTATCCCAAGAAGAACAATAATAAAAGTCTTCGGATGTTGAGCATTACCGTCAAACCTGGGCAGTTATGTAATCGTAAGCTGGAATAAATGTAACCTGATCAACTACATTTATTCGAGATGAGCTGAACATGTGCTTGGGAGTGATAGTGGTGTTGCAACAGGTCTGAAACTTACCAACTAGGAATGTTAGAGCCAAACATAAAGTTAAAATACTATAGGAGTATTTTAGAACACTAAAAGACTCACACTAATCCCATAATTTTATTCAGAAGATAAGAAACAAACAAGAAATTAAAATACCATAGGGTATTTTAGGATACATAGATAACCATGTGTGAAGAACTAAAAAGATCCTTATTGATATACCTACGACTACAGAGGGTATACTCCCAAGGTTATATATAATAAGGATCCCATAGGCTAAGAATGTGTGGTTTCGCTCTACTTCCTTTTCCTCGTTGGGATGTGGATATAGAGTAGTATCACATATTCGAAAGCCTATCGGATCTAAGCTATATATGATTTGTGTACCCTGTGTAATCGTAGCAGGACTCGATATGGATCATCCAGTGAAATGTCAATAATCTCTTAGGATTCTTTAGATATTTCCGTTCTCGCACGAACCCTGTAGAAAACCCTATCCATTTCAGTGCTTGACAGAAGAGTTGATGCAGACCCAGAAGAGGTTCATTGAGCAGATTTCCTGTTTGGGGATAGATGAACTGGGTCGAGACTATTGAATTCACCAAGTGCCTATATCTTTTTAGAGACACCGGTGAGAAACTCGCCTAAACTTCCGAGATTTCCAGTCATCCATCATGAAGTGATGACATCCAGAGACGGATTCGGAATTAAGGCGGAGTAGGGATTCAATATGTCCATACGAGAAGAGAAACCTAGGTAACTACCCGAAGGAAACCAACGCCGATTCCAGTCAAAGATACGAGGCAGACAGAGGGAGCCAGTACATGGAACCCGAGAAGTGTCTTTTCCTCGTGTTCATCACGCTAATACACCCTTAAAATAATACAATTTAGTGAGTTACTGGTTACACTACTCACGCTATGTGTTAGGTAAAATCGTCGTTTCCTGTTGCCAGTTACACCATTAGAGCGGATCCCCACACCTCTATTGAGAGTTTTTAGACATAATCCTTCATGAGCCTCTCTTTCCGCGGTGATCGTTCCGAACTGTTCTCAAATCGTTCCAGGCCGGAGAGTGAAACCTTCCCAGTATAAAGGTGACATAGTAGGAACGACTCGCATCTTCTGGCCTTTTCCCGATATCCATACTCTTACCTTGATTACCAGGACTACATCATAGGGATGTAGGTCGACACTCAAACAACCAGTACCCGAGGCACGGGAAAAATTTATGCCTAATACAGTTGGGACAAATATGTACAGGGTTAGCCATCGTCTCTCATTATCTTGTATTCCTTTCCGTGTAGGAAAAACCATGCATCCAAAGAAACCAACCAGTCCACAAGCAAGAAACCTACTCTCTTACTCGATGAAGCTACGTTCCAAGCTGCAGTCTCGGCAGCCGTAGCAGCTGTCATGGCTCACTTGAATGCTAACAATGCCAATGTTAGCAAGGGCCCTATCGGGAATCCCGATCCTAGCAATGGACAGCAGCAACCAACCCCTGCATACCTAGCCACCCAAGAACCTCAACCGAATCGACTGAAGAGAAAACTCAAGATCGAGGAGGGACGTACCTCGGCTCAAGGACCTTCCGAAGGACAACAAGTTGAGACAGTCGATACCCCTGTCAATCCTTCCCTCCTGACTCCAAAAAGGCCATACCTAGGAAACCTTCCCCACTGCGGCAAGTGTGGCTACCATCATCATGGTATATATCAGGAACTCTTATGTGCTAGGTGCAACATCAAGGGGCATACTGCTCGCGTATGCAGAACTCCGGTGGAGCGTATTGCATCAAGCACCAATGTGACGACCAATCCAATCTGTCGTCTATGTGGTGAGATTGGACACTTCAAAAGGGATTGCCCAATTGAAGAAAACAACATAGACATAGGAGGAGCCTAACTTTACTGCTTAAGGAGAAGCATCAAGGAACCCGGTAGATTTTGGTACGTCTCTCGATCTCAGATAACTAACGCAAACATCAAAAGGATAATTCAAATGTAAATACTTCCCCATTAAGGCGAAAGTCGCAGCACTGTTATAAAATTTAAAATTCATCAGGTAAAACTATAATGGCTAAACATATACGTTACGGCCATGTATAGTTAAGATGGATAGACCTAGAGTGAGTGAATGGCGCCTCATTTCCTATTCCTCGTTTGGTTGTGGATTTAGGGCGGAGTCGCTCAGTCAACAGTCCTCCCCACCTTAACTATACATGACTAGTATATGTTAGGTGATTATTAGTAATGCCTCGTGAGAATCCATTCATGAAAAGGTACTCTACTCAGAAACACTTAGGACTCTCTATAGTTCTGCATCGACTCTATCGGTCCAAGTATCTGCGGCAGTGATACACAGGACAAAACCCTAGACGCCTAGAACTTGTGTGCCTGATCGGCGCATGACTCTATCGATCCTCATTTTATGTCATGTCGAAGTATGCAAATTTCGAAGACTCTATCGATCATGGTTTGACATAGTGCAACCATGTGTACATCCCTAGTGTTGTGTGAAAAGAACTTTCTTCGTAGCCATATCGGCAAATAAAGGTTCTTCCGAACCTAAAACTTAACATAAATGATTAAACCTAATGCGATCCGTCAGTCGTCCCTCTTATCTCAAACCTTCCAAAGTACCCAAGAGAAGGGTACCGCGCGCTCTTAACCGACCCCTCTTAGTCAGATGGAAACCGAAGTGAAGGACACTGCAAGATAGTCCAGAAGACGATAACCATCCGAAGCATACTCCGTAGATTCCCCAGAAAGACCCTTCGCACCTCGCACATCAGGTTCGTGAACCCAGAGGATAGAACTCATGGGACTGACCACTATAACCAGGTATATGCGTAAAAGTGGTATATAATTGAGATAAAAAAGATTTAAGATGTGTGCTTCCTCCCTACTCCCTGTTCCTCGTTGGGTTGTGGGTCTGGGGTGGAGTCGCACAACTGAACATCCTGCCGACCTCAATTATATACGGTTTGCATACACCAAGTATTAGTGGTTAAGCCAAGTATGAGCTCTACCACGAACCGCATAGTAAGACCCTCATCCTATTCCATAAAATAGGAGCTGGATTCAAGAGAACCACTGCGGGTTAATCCCACATAAAATAAGAGCTAGAGTCATACCGGTTAAGCCCACATAGTAACTAACACCCACAGTTAGTGTAACATCGTAAATTTCAAAACAATTTTTCGCATTTTGTAAAAACATAATCCATTCATTATTCATGAAAACATCATTGTTTAACACTCAATTCATAACATACGTCAATCCCCAAGATCTCGTAACATAAAAATCCCATGTGTGTACTGATCATGCCGACGCCTTCCTGCATACATCATTGGTACCTGAAACACACCACACAACAAATGTAAGCATAAATGCTTAGTGAGCTCCCCAAAATACTACTTACGCACATACGCCTTTCCAGGCCCTGACCTTCCGGTCCATGTGTCTCAGGGGACTTCCGTCCCGACTCGGTAAACCTTCCGGTCCTACCTTACGATCCTCATCATGATGCCTTCCGGCCCATAACATATATGCCTTCCGGCCCATAACATAATGCCTTCCGGCCCATAACATAATGCCTACTGGCCCATAACATAATGCCTTCCGGCCCATAACATAATGCCTTCCGGCCCATATCCAGCATAGCATACATAGCACATATAAACGATTAACTTATCATATACGATGCATACAACTCATAACATATCCAACCTTTCGGTCACACAATAAAACCCTTCCGGGTACAGTATAGTGACAAAACTCACCTCGTGGAAAGTCTAGAATCTTACGTGCTCGCTATCTCTGAATCCCAAATGAAGACTGAACCTCGCCTAATCATAACGAATATCATTTTAATTAATATAGACTTCCACCACTAGACTTTACCCCTTATTAACATTCCTCAGAGGGATAAAAGACCATTTTACCCTCCCTTGACTCAAAGTCCACATGTTGACCAAAACCCTAAAAGTCAGCAAAAGTCAACATCTTCAGTACGCGGGGCGTACAGACTGATGTACGCGGGGCGTACATCGCCAACTTAATAGTCGGGGTCTCCACACAATACGCTGTGCATACTGGGAGTTACGCCCAGCGTAATAGTCAGATCTATACACACTTCAGTTCTGGTCTTAATCGGTTAAGCCACTACTTCAACTTCTAGATCCGACCTTATTTAAGCATCCTTACTCATAAAGTCATAACCTTTAAGCCTTGGCATGGCTGTAAAGGCTCTTATACTTTTTAACACTTTTCCATTTCAACTCAAGGATCTAGATCGCATGCATGGCTAATCATTCACGTCCAAGATTACATTTTTATGGATCTACAACTCAAATGGACCAGAAATATGATGGATCTAAGCTAATGGAGACCACTTGCTCATAAAGTCTCCACGTTTGCGACCAAAACCCTAGAAAATGGTCCATAAAGCATACCAGAAGATCTACAAGTCAAGATCCGAAATTTTTACCTTAGAAAGAAGCTCCAACCTTTGCTAAGCCCGGATCTACACTTGAACACCAGCTTCTAGCCTTCACAATGGAATCTTCTTCTCCTTTGCTACCTTGAAATGACACCACCAAGCTTAGAACACTCACAAAAAGGGATAGGAACGAAGGGACACTCTCTTAGGGTTTCTTTCTGAAGGATGGTGGCTGAGGAACCAAGACATCTCATTCATTTTATAGCCAACAACTCAAATTAGGGTTTTGGGTCTGGACCGGTTACGCCCAGCGTACCCGGGTGGCAACGCGTTCAATTTAAGCACGTGAGTACGCGCAGCATACTCTTTGTACGCCCAGCGTACTCGCCCCAACACAAAAGGGCCAACATGAAATTTATGAAAAGATGAAACGCTAAAATGTTATACCTGAATTCCGGGCTGTTACAATTCTACCCCACTAGAACCAGACTTTGTCCCCGAAGTCTTATACCGAAAACCGCCCCGGATACTGCTCCCGCATCTCCGACTCGGGCTCCCATGTCAGCTCGGACCCCTTCCGATGCTGCTACTGCACTTGCACCAAGGGCACTTCCTTGTTCCTCAAAACCTTAACCTTTCGATCCCTAATTGCCACTGGTCTCTCAATATAGTTCAGGCCCGCATCCACTTGAATATCCTCTAATGATACCACTGCCGACTCGTCGGCAATACATTTCCTCAACTGCGACACATGGAAGGTGTCGTGAATCTATCCCAGCTCCATAGGTAGATCTAAACGGCAGGCTACCCTGCCTATCCTCGCGATTACCCTGAAAGGTCCAATATATCGAGGCCCCAATTTGCCCCTCTTCATGAATCGAATCACTCCTTTCCAAGGAGAGACCTTTAAGAGTACAAGGTCACCAACCTGAAACTCGAGCTTGGACTGACGCTTGTCTGCATAACTCTTCTGGCGACTCTGACCGGTCAACAATCTCTGTCTGACCAGCTGTATCTGCTCTGTCTTCTGAAGCACAATCTCCGTACTACCCATTACCCGATGCCCCACCTCTCCCCAGCAGATGGGGGTCCGACACCTCCTCCCATATAACAGCTTAAAGGGTGGCATACCAATGCTCGAATGATGGCGGTTGTTGTATGAAAACTCTGCCAAGGGTAAATAGGTGTCCCAACTCCCTCCAAAATCCAAAACACACACTCAGAGCATATCCTCGAGCGTCTGAATCGTCCGCTCACTTTGCCTGTCCGTCTGTGGGTGGTATGCGGTACTGAAATGCAGCCTTGTACCCAGCTCTTCGTGAAACTTCTTCCAAAATCTGGAAGTAAATCGCACGTCTCGATCTGAAACAATCGACATCGAAACCCCATGTCGCGATACCACCTCCCTCACATACAACTCTGCCAACCTCTCAGCAGAAGAGCTCTCACTGATAGCAAGAAAATGAGCGCGCTTTGTCAACCTATCCACAATCACCCAAATTACATCGACGCCCCTCGTGGTCCTTGGCCATTTGGTGATAAAATCCATGGTAATCTGTTCCCATTTCCACTCGGGGACCTCTAATGGCTGCAGCTTACCATGTGGACACTGGTGTTCGGCCTTAACCCTACGACAGGTCAAGCATCTCTCTACAAACCATACAACATCCATCTTCATACACGGCCACCAATAATCCTTTTTCAGGTCCAAATACATCTTAGTGGCTCCGGGGTGGATCGAGAATTTCGATCAATGAGCCTCTTCGATCAAGATGGTACGCGCCCCGCCCACGGACAATATCCATATCCAACCCTGAAAAGTCATAAGCCCTCGACTATCGGTAACGAATCTTGATACCAGCCCAACAACTCGTTCCCTCTTCTGGCTCTCAGGCTGCACAGCCTCAGCCTGGGCCCCACGAATAGCATCCAAAACTAGGGTCATCACCGTCAATCTCAAACATGCATCTCGCAATGGGGCGATCTCTGCCCTACGGCTCAGTGCATCGGCTACAACATTAGCCTTGCCCGGGTGGTACAAGATCTCACAGTCATAATCCTTGACCACGCCCAACCATCTTCGCTGTCGCATATTTAGGTTGGCTGATCCATCAAATACTTCAAGCTCTTGTGGCCCGTGTATATCGTACACCGCACCACGTACAGATAGTGTTGCCAGATCTTGAGAGCGAACACTACCGCTCCCAGCTCCAAATCATGAGTGGGATATATCGACTCATGAGGCTTAAGCTGCCTCGATACTATCACATATCCCCTCTGCATAAGCACCGCTCCCAATCCAGATATCGATGCATCACAATAAACCACAAAATCCTCCATCCCTTCCGGAAGGGCTAACACTGGGGCTTCGCATAAGTTCCTGCGAAGTGTCTCTAACGAGGTATGTTGCTCCGGGCCCCAAGAAAACGCAACACCCTTTCGGGTCAACTTGGTGAGTGGCACGGAGATCTTGGAGAAATCCTTAATAAATCTCCGATAATAGCCGGCCAATCCCAGAAAACTCCTTATCTCAGTGGGTGATCTCGGCACCTCCCACCTCAGGACTGCCTCAACCTTGGCCGGGTCGACGAATATCCCATTCTGGTTAACGAGATGTCCCAAGAACTGAACCTCTCGTAACCAGAACTCGCACTTGGAGGATTTGGCATATAGCCTCTCTGATCTCAGAACTCCAAGGATCTCCCTCAAATGCTCCTCATGTTGTTCTCTGGGCCTCGAATATACCAAAATATCATCAATGAATACGATCACCGACTGATCCAACATTGTCCTGCACACCCTGTTCATGAGATCCATGAACGCAGCTGGTGCATTGGTAAGCCCAAAAGGCATCACCACAAACTTGTAATGCCCATAACGAGTTCTGAATGTTGTCTTCTGGATATCCTCATCTCGAACCCTCATCTGATGATAACCCGTCCTCAAGTCTATCTTGGAGAACCAAGATGCCCCCTGTAACTGATCGAACAGATCATCGATCCTCGGCAACGGATACCAGTTCTTGACCGTCAACTTATTCAACTTCCGGTAATCGATACACATCCGGTGTGAACCATCCTTCTTCTTGACAAAAAGGATCGGCGCTCCCTAAGGTGAGCTACTCAGGCGAATAAACCCCTTTCCCATCAGCTCCTGAAGCTGTGAAGATAACTCATGCATCTCTTGCGGCGCGAGGCGATAAGGTGCCTTGGAGATAGGTGCTGCTCCCAAAACCAAATCGATACGGAACTCCACTTGCCTCTCCGGAGGCACACCCGGTAGTTCCTCGGGAAAAACATCCGGAAGCTCGCACACTATCAGAACTTCCTAAATCGAACTTGGCCTTTCCGCGGCCACACGCGTGTACAACACATAGGCCACGAACCCACTGCAGCCCTGCTGAAACTCTGCCTCGCCCTGGCAGTCGAACAAAACGCTGACCCGCACCGGGTCCCCTCGCCATACACCATAAGCGCTCCCCCACTAGGGTCTCGAATCGTCACCAACTGACGCTCGCAATCTATAACAGCTCCAAATCGGCTCAACCAATCCATGCCCACTATCACACATACGTCCCCCATCGCCATCGGGACCAGATCTATCGGGAACTCCACCCCGAAGATCTGAAGGATACATCCTCGAATCACTTCCGTAGCATACACTGCTCGCTCATAAGCTATGGAAACTCGCAGAGGTCAACTCAACGCCTCTCGACGGATACTAATGTGCTGACTAAAGGCCAAGGATACAAATGACTGACTCGCACCCGAGTCAAATAATACCAGAGCAGGTACAGAACTCACAAGAAAAGTACCAGCCACCACATCGGGCGCCATGCGGTCCTCCTTTGCAGTCAACTGACAAGCTCTCCCACGAGCCCTCGGAGCCTCGGCCTTCGCCGATCGACCCTCAGTAATCCTAGCGATCGGCACAGATCCTTGCGCTGATCCCTAGTGTAGCTGTGGGCACTCGGCCTTTCGATGGACGGTCTGGTTGCAATGGAAGCAGACCATAAATCCCTTGGGGCAATCCTTGGCGATATGCCCCTCCTTGCCACATTTTTAGCAATCACCCGATCGACACACCCCCACATGACCCTTGCCGCACTATCCGCAAGTGCGGCCCTTCTGGCCTCCAGTCCTCGAATCAGCGGACTTGGTCCGCTTGGCTGTCGGCTGAGATTGAGTCGGCCGCCGATCCATCCTCTGAGACTCGGCCTCCTCCCTGGCCTGGGTCTCCAACTCAATCTCCCTCTTCCTGGCATTTGCCTGTTGCTCAACAAACTTCTGGTACATCGAGTTCGACACGAACTCCGGTATGTCCCTCCTCAGAATACCCAGATACCGGCTCATCCGAACCCGCTCAGTAGCCACCTGCTCAGGGCATAACATCACCCTCCCATGAAACTTCCGGGTGACCACAGTAACCGAATCATTACCCTGCTTGAGGGTCAAGAACTCCTGAACCAGCCGTTCCTTCTCCACCGGGGGAACACACTCGTCTCTGAACATGGTGGTGAACCTCTCCCAGGTCACCGCTGAAATCTCTGCAAGAGTGAAGTTCGCCGTCACGAACTTCCACCAATCCTTGGCTCCCAAGCGGAGCTGGTTCAAAGAGAACCGTACCCTCAGATGCTCCAGACATGAACACATATAGAAGCATCCCTCAATGTCAGCAATCCATCTCATCGCAGCGATCGGATCATGTGTCCCATCAAACTCGGGTGGCTTCGTGTTGCTAAACTCTCGGAACAGCAACGAGTCACCTCCCTGAGGCCTAGCAGCAGCCACAGCTGCCGTAGCTGCAGCGGTTGCGGCCTCCGTCACCGCGGCATACCGCTCGTCAAAAGTCTCCAACAGCGTGGTCTTAATAGACCCAAACATCTCCGGAATCTCGGCCATGATCGCCGCAGGCACCTCATCTTGGATCATCTAACGAAGCTCCTTGTCATTCACACCGCCCGCCTCAGGCCTATGGCGTGTCCCAACCATGATGCCTCCGAAATACAACAAAATTATCAGAGACTCGATCGAGCATACTCATACTCGATGACGCAACCTACTCGTCCTCCGTTGTCCAAAAGATTTTTACTTGGGGTGTCCACTGATCCGGTGTCTTCAGTAGTATGGGCCCAATACTACCGATCACACCGCATCCGCATTCACTCCAAGTCATCCTCCTTGGATCCTGGATTACGAGTACTCTACTCTCATGAGCTCCTGACTGATATCTACTCACTCTCAAGCATCTCAGCAGCAGAAATATCATAGGCTAAGGCATCACAAATCAGGCCACTCTAGTCCTAATATGTATACCTAGCCTACTCTAGCATGCATAATGTAACATAACATATCTCATAACATATAACGTAGGAGTACTTTTGGGGATTCACCGTTCGGGCGCTGGCTGATCGTACACACGGATCTGCTCTGTCTGTCTCAAAACTCTTTGTTCTCTTTTCAAAAATTTTACTTATCAAAAATTTTCCTCAAATCCTCAGTTTGAGTTCAGATACACCCGAAGACACATCCGAATCCCTCAAACCAAGGCTCTGATACCAACTTGTAACGACATAAATTTTCAAAACAAATTTCTCATTTCTTAAAAACATGTTTTCATCCAAAACAAGTCATAAAGATCCAATGTATCATATCATAATACAAATCATATAAATCCCAAGATCATAAATCCCCCATCAGTGTGTACAGATCATGTCGGCGCCTTCCCACGATCCTCGCTAGTACCTGAAACACACCACACAACAACTATAAGCATAAAGGCTTAGTGAGCTCCCCAAAATACTACTTACGCACATACGCCTTTCCAGGCCCTGACCTTCCGGTCCATGTGTCTCAGGGGACTTCCGTCCCGACTCGGTAAACATGTGATTGATAACCCGCATGCACAAGGATTTACCACACTATAAACTGTTTTACCGAGTAGGATACTATAAATGTTTTCACTTGTTCAAAACTCTTACTTATACTATTTTATCAAAGTTCATTTTAAACTGGTTTATGAAAGGTTTCTAAAGAATTTCTAAGGTTTTCAAACTTATTTTACCAAAGAATACCAAGTTGTGATTTTCTTAAGTATAAAGTTTTTTCCAAGGTTTTCATCAAAGTTCTCTTTCATGTTGTATACTCTTACTTGTTAGATACCGCTGCTTCGCTTTTACATAGTTTAAACTCCTACTTGATAACGTTTCCACTTTTTGATACACTTATATATGGTAACGCTTATACTTCACGATTCGGTTATTCACACTGTTCGTTTACACTTCACGATTCAAGTTAATCCACACTGTTCGGTCATACCTCACAATTCGTTTATACTACACGATTCGGTTATTCCACACTGCACGTTTATACATCACGATTCGGTTATTCCACATTGAATGTTTATACATCACGATTTGGTTATACTTCACGATACATTTTCACCTTTTACACACTCAAGCATAGTTGGATGTATGCCTATGCTTGTATAGATGCATATAAATAATGGGTGAAGGACTTAGGAAGGCTTGTTCGCCCTATTTCCTTTTCTTCGTTGAGATGTGGTCTAGTGGGATCGGATGGCCGTCCGAAGGTCGTTTGATTCATTAGTTATATATTATGTATACGAGCATAGACATATAGGTTCACTCTAGTCAGTTCAGTTATGAGTCTCTACCTCTAGTTCAGCACTTATATTGGAAACCCACTACCCACTATTTGGGATGCATCTTCGGGACACGACCTTCTCCGTCGTCTATTTGGTTACCAGAGTCTCCTGTAGGGAAAGCGGACATTGTGTATAGATCTATACGGGATTGACACCCCCGCACCCTGACTGCTAGCCACAGTCCACGGCCTACCAAGCCAAGGGGTGACAAATGTCACATTTTATAGATGCTTGCAGGGCGTCAGGTACTCTAGTGTCGGTTAGTATGGTTACGAGTATCCCAGGTTACCTTAAAATTCATGGCCTTAAGGTAACGATATTTTACACGGTATTCACACGGTATTTTACGCTATACTTTATAGTGTATGCTAAAAACCCAATCTCAGAGTCACACTGTTTTTAGACCTTGCTAGCTGTATCTTTTATTTGATACTGTCTGGGGTCTGTATTCCTTGTTTTAGACCTTGCTAGCCGTACCTTTCGTTTGGTACCGTCTGGGGTCTGTGTCTCCCTTTGTTAGACTAAGCCAGGCGTGTCCTTTGTTCGATACTCTCCTGGAGTCTATGGGTCCTTTTGCCTTAGTCAGCAATCTTCACTGTTGAGGCATATATTATTTTCCATGATTTCTCTTGCTTTCTTTAATAATCAAATTTTGTATTTTGATAATGATAGCGACTAAGGGAAAACTACTTTTTACCACATAACTCCGTCCAGTCTTGGTAGAAGACTGCATTTATTAAAGAAAATATAGGATTTTCAGGAAAAGACTCTAATTTATTGGATACTCTAAAACTACCACTTTTATTAAAGTTATTTGAATAAAATGACACTAAATACTTATGAACTCACCAGCATTTGTAAAAATGCTGATACTCGCTTTTCAAATAACTTGTATTCTCAGGTCAGCATTAGACAGGTATATCCCCGGAGCTTCTGACGAAGACAGTTTAGTACCAAGCTGCACCTATATTATTTACTTGTATTACTTTAATATATTGTAATGTAAACCATGTAAAACTATTACTATTAATGCAATGTTTTGTTGTACTTTGATTACTATAATGCATGTGTTGTGATACTTGACATGATGTCATCCACCCCAGAACGTTTCCGTCGTTCCGGTTTTGGGGTGTGACAAAATGGATCTTCAAGAAGAAGACCGACATGGATGGAAACGTACACACATATAAGGCGCGATTGGTTGCGAAGGGATTTACTCAAACTCCCGGAGTTGACTATGATGAGACCTTCTCACCATTTGCGAAGATAAAGTCTATTAGAGTGATGCTAGCTATTGCCGCATTTCATGATTATGAGATTTGGCAAATGGATGTCAAAACCGCTTTCCTTAATGGGAAGTTGGCTGAGGATGTTTACATGGCTCAGCCAGAGGGTTTTGTCGATACGAAGCATCCAAATAGAGTGTGTAAGCTTGAGAAGTCCATTTATGGACTTAAGCAAGCATCTCGCAGATGGAATCTTTGCTTCGATGAGAAAGTCAAAGAGTTTGGATTTGTACGAAGCGAAGATGAATCATGTGTATATGTCAAAGCCAGTGGGAGTATAGTAAGCTTCCTCGTTCTGTATGTCGATGACATACTACTCATAGGAAACGACGTCTCGACTCTACAGGAGGTTAAGTCCTGGCTCGGGAAGTGCTTCGCTATGAAGGATCTCGGAGAGGCTTCCTATATTTTGGGAATAAGGATAGTGAGAGAACAAAGTAAGAGACTAATAGGACTTAGTCAGAACACTTACTTAGATAAAGTACTAAAACGTTTTAGTATGGAAAACTCGAAGAAGGGAGAATTACCGATACAGAGTAATGCCAAGTTGAGTAAGACTCAAAGTCCGAGTACCGAAGCTGAAATAGCTAAAATGAGCCGAGTTCCATACGCTTCCGCAGTTGGCTCAATCATGTATGCTCTGACTTGTACTCGCCCTGATGTAGCCTTTGCTTTGAGCATGGTTAGTAGATATCAAGGGAACCCTGGCAGAGCCCATTGGATTGCGGTCAAGAATATCCTTAAGTACCTTTGGAGGACGAAGGAATGGTTCTTAGTCCTCGGAGGGAGTGATGACTTGAAGGTGCAAGGGTATAGTGACGCCAGCTTTTAGACCGACAGGGACAACTACCGTTCGGAGTCGGGCAGTGTCTTTACCCTGAATGGAGGAGAATTAACTTGGAAAAGTTCCAAGTAGGAAACCGTAGCTGATTCAACGTGCGAATCAGAGTTCATTGCAGCGAGCGAGGCGTTGAAGGAGGCAATATGGCTGAAGAACTTCATCAGTGATCTTGGAGTTGTACCTGCCATAAAGGAGCCCATGGAGATTTTCTGTGATAATGAAGGAGCGGTTGCCTTAACCAAGGAACCAAGGGATCAAGGTAGATCTCGACATATCGACAGAAGTGTCGGGCCCGGTCAGAACTGAATTGATGTGTTCGATTAAGTTCTATGTCAAATAAGTCAGAGATCGAGAAACCAAATGCTAGACTAATTGTTCCATAGAATTGTCTGCATGATATCTAAACAGAGGACTGTACGATCCGTTATCTGAAGGACAAAGATTGATTAGATCAGAGTTTGATAGCGTCGTTGAGAGCTATGATTGCTAATCGGATTATACTTGTATATATAGTTACTAGACTTATCCAAGTGGGAGACTGTTGGAATAGTGTCTAAGGCTGCAACTATATTAGACAAGTATTTGACCCAGTTGTGCATGGTCCTTTTGGGTTGCCTTCACCATAGCAACTTGACAGGATGATTTATTATGAGAGAAGGAATATTATTAATATATTATGAGAACAATATAAGGAATAATAATATTATTATTTGATTAATATAAGTCATAAATTAATTAGGAATTAATTTGGTGACTTAAAGAGATTAATTGAATAAAGGGGCATAAACTGTCAATTGTGTGATAGTTATACTTTGGGCTATAAATCCCTTATGGATAAAGGGTGGCCGGTTTTAAGGACTTTGGATAGGCCTTAAAATCGTCCAAGGCTTATCATGGAAGGGATTAGGATTGCTTAGGGCCAAAGTTATGCAATTAGGGTTTAAGGGTGAAACCCTAGGACCCTTACAAGTATAAATAGACCCCAAGGGTTAAGGAAATCGGCACTTGTGCTTTAGAAAGAAACCCTGGCCGATTTCTCTTCCCTCTCCTCTCTCTCAAATCATCCTGTTGCTAGTTGGTGTTTGTACGCCATTAGAGGAGTGACAATTGTGACTCTAAAGCTCCATGGACAAGAAGATCAAGCAAGTGATTCAAGGTAAGCTTCTAATTCTGATTTCATATTGTTATTATAGTCTATTAGCCATTAGAAGTCTTGGATTGAATGCATGTTTAACTAGAGAAACCTAGATCCGAGCATTAGGGTTTGCATGTGCACATAGGAATGTTCATATGGCTAAAACCCATCAAAACATACTATCAGACATATCTGGGGTGTCCGAACTACCCTTTGGTCCTAACGACCGAACTTGGGGAATATTCCCCTCCTACTACCACTATCACAGATAACATATCATGCCAGCATATAAACATATCATCACATACTGTCAGACATATCTAGGGTGTCTGACGTACCCTTCGGTCCTAACAACCGAACTCTACTACTATCACATATAACATATCATGCCAACATATGACATATCAGGTAGTAGCAAACCTAGATGATATCACAAAGACAATCATCTAATCATACAACTACTACTGGTGGGCCGGTATTGTGGCCGTAGACCCACCGCTACTGGAAGGTAACTCACCTCGAACGAGTAGTTGCTGATAATCTGTGCGGGAAACCTCTGTCTGCTGCTGCTCCGAAAATCCTCCGACTATAATCCCCACAAAACACTCAGTCAGAAAACTGATATCTACTCTTGGGGTAAAATGACTATTTTACCCCCAACCAAGTCCAAGTCAAAGTCAACTTCTAATTAACCCGACTCGCCGAGTTGGGCCGTCAACTTGTCAAGTCCTTTTCCTTTACTCTCCCTTATCCACGACTCGACTCGTCGAGTTTGGCAACGACTCGACGAGTTCCCCTTCTTTACGAACATCAATGAACCTTTATCCGACTCACCGAGTCGGATGAACACTCGTTGAGTTCACCTTCATCAGATGAACAAGTCCTGACCTCAACTCGCCGAGTTATATGAACAACTCGTCGAGTTCATCTTCAAACATAAGAAGATTTCCTTGGAGTCGCCGAGTCTATTCTAGTACTCGTCGAGTCCCATGAACTCCAGGTCTAAAACTAAGTCCAATGTGTTGGGTCACTCTTTTTGTCCTGCTACAATTCTTCTAATCCGCCAACTGAGTTCTTTGACCCTCAAAAGATATGGGACTCAAAGCCTTGGACTCGTCGAGTCCCAAGAACGGACTCGTCGAGTCGATAACGTCCATGCTCTATTTCCTCGATTTCTGATGTACAACCTTTGACCAAATGATAGATCCAAGCACCTAAGCTCGATCTAGCATGTAACGTTTCAAACTTTACGTGAATGCATAGGACATTTTAGCCAAAAAGGCTCTAAAATGACTCTTATGATGCATGGAACCTTCCTTGGGTTTGAAAGCAACCCAAATCTTCTTTGTGACTCCTTCCAAGACTTAGATTTGAAGTCTTGACCCCCAACCATGTTTGCAATCATGGTTGGACACCTAATATGGCTTAAAAAGCCCTAAATCTTCCCCGAAAAGGGATCTAACAAATGAACAAGCAAGGTACATACTTTATACCTTTCAAGGGCTGAAAATGATGGACCAAACTCGAATCCTTCAGTCTCCTCTTTATCCTTATATGCTCTTCCTTCTTCCTTGAGGTCAAACCCCACAAAAATCACTCAAGAGCCTTAGATATTGCACCAAAACACTTAGGGCTTACTAGGGAGGGTTTCTGGGAGCATTAGGGATGAGTGGTGGCTGAATGAGATCATTAAATAGGGTGCAAACCCTCAGATAAGGGTTTTTGTCCAGTTAGAGCCTACTCCCGGACTCGACGAGTCCATCACTTAAATCCCGCGTCCCATCCCGCTTCCACTCGGCGAGTTGGTCCTTCAACTCACTGAGTCCAAGGCCAAAAATGCAAAAATACTTAAATAAATTACATACCAGGAACCAGGTGCTACAAATCTCCCCCACTTATTTTAGACTTCGTCCTTGAAGTCTATTGCTCGTTCTAGGAACAGCTCTGGGTAATACACCATGATATCCTCTACCGGCTCCCAAGTCCATTCTGAGCCCTTCTGATGTTTCCATTGCACCTTCACTAGCTCAACCCTCTTGTTCCTCAGATCCTTCGACTTCCGGCCGAGGATTGCTACTGGACGCTCAATGTAATTCAAGTTGTCATCAACCTGGATGTCCTCCAAGGGTACCACTGCTGAGTCGTCCACCAGGCACTTCCGCAACTAGGAGACGTGGAAAATGTTGTGGATCTGGCTGAGTTCGGATGGCCTATCCAACCTGTATGCCACCTTGCCCTCCCGGGCTAAGACCCTGAATGGTCCAATGTATCGGGAGCCCAACTTGCCCCGCTTCCTGAATTGGATGACGCCCTTCCATGGTGACACCTTCAGGAGAACCATATCCCCGACCTGGAACTCCAGGTCTAATTGGCGCTTATCAGCATAACTTTTCTGCAAACTCTGAGTAGTTTGAAGCCTGCTCCGGACCTGCTGAATCCTCTGTATCGTATTGAGCACTACTTCAGTGCTCCCCTTTATCCTCTGACCAACCTTGCCCCAGCATATCGGGGTCCTGCACCTCCTCCGATACAACATCTCGAAGGGAGGGCGGTCAATGCCCGCGTGATAACTTTTGTTATAGGAGAACTCTACCAATGGAAGGTAGGTATTCCAAATACCCCCGAAGTCTAACACGCATGCTCGCAGCATATCCTCCAGAGTCTGGATGGACCACTCGCTCTGACCATCCATCTGCGGGTGAAAGGCGGTGCTAAAATGCAGACGAGTACCCAACTCTTCATGAAACTTCTTCCAAAACCTGGAAGTGAACCGTACATCCCTGTCGGAAATCACCGAAACTGGCACCCCGTGCCGTGACACCACCTCCCTGATATAGATGTCGGCCAACTTCTCGGCCGAGATACACTCCTAAATCGGAATAAAATGAGCGCTCTTGGTCAATCTATCGATGATGATCCATATTGAATCCACTCCCCGAGCGGTCCTGGGAAGCTTTGTGATAGAATCCATCGTAATGTCTTCCCATTTCCACAACGGGATATCCAACGGCTGCATCTTGCTTTGTGTCCTCTGGTGCTTGGCCTTGACCTTCCTGTAGGTCAAGCACCATTCCACGTACCTGTTGGATTAATGTCTAAGTCCATTACTATAATTGGTAAGACTTGACACCCGACCCGGCATGGTCCATTTGGGTTGCATGGCATCATGCACTTGGATAGACTAAATGAGAGAAATAAGACACTTATGGTTATTAATATATTATAAGTTCTAGTATATTAACAATAAGAATAATAAGATTATTTAATTAGTATTGATCAAGAATTAATGTAGGATTAATTAAGTGATCAAAAGAAGACTAATTAAATATATGGGTTGATTGTGCAAATCATCCATACTTATATAGTGGGCTAATGCTCCATGGATTATCTAGTTGGGCTAAAACCCATATGATGCTCCATGGTGTTTTTGTACCTATGGATCATGGAAATGAAAGGCCATGTCAATTAGGGTTTACATGATGTAACCCTAACTATATATGCATCTTATCCTTGACCAAAATCGGCACTAGTATCATGCTAGAGAAGGGCTATCCGATTTTCATGAAGTGCGAAGTTCTCTCAAGTCATTCGATTTGCATTTGGTGTTGTGTGAACCATTTGAGGTGTCACACTTGGGGCACTAGGCATTCAAGCTTGATGAATACATTCTACATCAAAGAGGTATGTATTCTATCTTGTTATATTGATTGTTTTATAGCTTAGATTAGGATAATACCTTGGATGTTCATATTATCATGTATATTAGAGAAAACATAGATCCAAGGTATTTAGGGTTGCATGTACACTTAGGAGTGTTAGAATGCTCAAATCCCAACAGTGGTATCAGACCCTAGGTTTGTTTTCTTGTTATACTTGCAAAAGTAGCTGAAAAATCGAGTTTTGATGTTGTCTGCCCAGCAGACTCGTCGAGTCCAAGGCAAAATGCATCCAACTCATCGAGTTGGTTTGTGCACTCGACGAGTTGGACCCCCAGACAGCATAAATTCGACTTTTTTGGCTGGAATTGGACTAGGAGCATTACCCTAAGATGTTTTTGGACTTATAAACCTGTTTTTGATGTGGTAATGTTCATGCTAATCCAATTTCAAAGACAATTGTCAATAGATTCATGTTTTGTATTACTTGAAAAAGTTTGATTTGAATTATCTTGTTCTTATGAGTTGCTTAGATTAATAGAAAAGTTGAGTGAAATAGTTGTTTTCAATACAAATTAATCTAAGACTTGATTCTAAAATGTGTTTTTGTAACTTGTCCTCAAGTTATATGAAAAGTCACATTTAAGTTTCATAAAACTCATAAAAGTTGGCAAAGGTTACAAAATGAAGAGTCTAGTTCTAATTAAATGGTTTTATGACTCCATAACTTGTCCTCAAGTTATAGAGGACCAAGAGTCTCTTGATTAAATAAATATATAAATAAAAAGTGTAACCTTAATTAATTCCATAAGTTATAAAAATAAAGAAAAGTTAATTCTTTTATTAGTTTAAAGTCTTCCATAACTTGTCCTTAAGTTATGGAACTTGAAGAGTTTTTGGATTAAAACTACTTTCAACACATAAGTTATGGAATTAATTAGTTTTGAATAGTTTCAAAACTTGCTCTCAAGTTTTGGAATTTGAAAAGTTTTCTCTTATGAATACTTTAATTCCAAGTTAGCCCTTAGAATTTTAAAAGTTAAAATTCAACCCTTATACTTTATAATATTATAAGTTAATAATATTTATATATATGTATAAGAGTAAAGTCAGTCTTACCGTTAGTAGGCCTCATTCACAAAGTCGGTCTATAAGGAGGGTATAAGGTTACTGCCTATAAAATGGCAGTTTAATGGGTGTCCACTCTCACCCACCGCTTCCTTAACTGGTGGAGGGTCGTTAGCCGAACGGGTTTGACATGACTATAATTCTCCCTTCATTAAAAGTATTAATGATAAATACTGAGTAACTAAACTCTTAATAATACCCAATCTTAGTTACTTAGGAAAATGTGAATAAGGTGCTAATCCATGAAATTACACTTTGCACTTTGTTTAAGTCGGTTAGTGGAGCGTGTGTGGTTAACCGGCACACTAACTCGTATTTAACAAGGTAGGAAAAGGGTAACTTAATGTTTATCATAGTATCGATGGAGCGTGTGTGGTTAACCGGCACATCGATTGAGGGGTAAACACTTAAGGGTACCAAGTAATTTGCATGGTTACTTCACACCTAGTTTTGTGATCCTTGGCATCCCAGTCACAAAACCTGAAGGGCACACTCGAGATTGAAACATACCATTGAACAGTTCAATGAATCTCAAAGATCTAGGAGTTTCAAAACCAATTAAAACTTAATAATAGATTTCATTTATCTTGGTGGAAATTGGTGAATCGTCATTCACCTACCATTGAATATTTTATAGCTTGGATTACGACATCCCTTTTCTAAGTTCTAAAATAGTTTATTGGGTCCTGTCACACCCGAAAACCAAGAACGGCGGAAACGTTCTGGGGCGGAGGACGTCATGTATAATATCAACAACAATGTAAAGTAGTAAACAACAAACAACATCATCCATTTCATTAATAATATAATTATTATACAAATGTGTTCTGTCAAATTTTGATAAACACTAAAGCATAAATCAAAATGAAAGATAAGTCTTGAACAAGCTCCATCTTCCTTTCTCCTTGCATCGGTATCTGTCTATGATGACCTGAGGATACAAGTAATTTTGAAAGAGAGTATCAGCTTTAAAGCTGGTGAGATCATAAGTATTAATGTGTCTTAATTTGTAAAACTTGTAATTTAAGACTTGACATTGTTTTGAAAGAAAAATCGTATAAGTATGAAAATGTTTGAAGAACAACTGTAAATGTTTGAAAAGCCCTAGGAATCCCTATAATTCCTACTATTGTAAAATGGAGTCTTCTACTAAGACCTAACTGTGTTACTATTATTATTATTATAAGAAATTGTATCCTTTGGTACTAGGATACTCAAATATAATTCACCTCATTGGTTATGTGAATGAGTCACAAAATAAAGGTAATAATATAACCAACCTAAGTATTTCCCTTTGGTACTAGGGTACTAACAGTGTTAACTTAAGACATCCGTAGATGTACATTTACCTCTGTTGCTAACAGTTGGGTGTAGGAATAGTTAATCCCTTAAAGTATACATGTAATGGTATGAACCGTTGACATCTGTGGATGTGCTTTTACCTCTGTAGCTAACAGAGATTCTAGGAATGGTCAATCCCGCAACGTATCCTTTGGTACTAGGATATTAAATCCAATCTATCTCGTCGATCATATGATTGTATCACAAGGTGAATATAAGATTGAGGATTATCTAACATAATCTATACGTATAAAATGTAATGATAACTCACCATGTATTATCTATGTAAACGTAATCATGTAAATGTAATCATGTAAATGTACCTATGTAATTGTACTCATGTAAATGTAGTCATGTAAATGTACCTATGTAATTGTACTCATGTAAATGTAATCATGTAAATGTACCTTTGTAATTGTACTCATGTAAATGTAATCATGTAAATGTACCTATGTAATTGTACTCATGTAAATGTAATCATGTAAATGAAATCGTGTAAATGTACTCATGTAATTGTTCTGCGTGTGCCAATTGTAACGTGTGTTCTCTCTCTATCTACCAAGTATTGACTCATGAATGAACTGACTCTTTGTATGATATCGTGTTCTAATAATAGTTCTAGTATCTTCCTAAACTACCCCTATCGTAGTTTACTAGCTATCTAACTAGTACGTATGAACATGGATGTATACCCTTGTTACTCAAGGGCATGGGATGAACTGGAAGGACCTTTTATGACTATATATGCACACATGATATATAACTAATATTTAAACGACCTTCGGATGGGTACCCGATATCCCACCAGACCACATCCAAATCGAGAAAAAAGAAATAGGGTGGATAGTCTTCCTAAGTCTTTTAAACATTTCTTCTATAACCATACATATAGAGGCATGCAATTTATAATATAAAAGCATAAATAAGTTTTGTAAAACATTTGAACATAATTATTATCTTCAGAAAAGATCGACTTGATGTCAATCTATAAAATAATTTGAAGGCATACGTTTGATAAAACGGTTTAGTATAAAGAAACATTAGTTTGAAACACAATTGTAAATAAGTCTGAAAAGTAATATACGGAGTAAAATGTACAGAGAACTAAGGAGTTTTAAACACATAAAGTGTTTATGAATGTTGCTTATTAATCACATGTGATTGATATAATAACTAGCATTATTCTACCTGTATCCCACCCCCATAAAACATTTAAAAACAATTTAAAACATTGATTAAGGGGTATGAACTCACCTGTAGTGAGTGGTTCTGATGAAAATGTCGGATCAGTTGCTAAGTATTAAGTGGTGGCTTGAGTACACACGCGAATCCTATTTAGCATATATTGACACATATATGAATATAATTAGTGTTATGAACAACTAATTAATGAATTGGGACCACCTTAGGGACTAGTAAACACTTATATTGAAGTGTTACAACCATATATGATTGTATGAAGGGGTATAAGGCTTTACAAAGGAGTGTATGGTCAAAATACACACTCTATGTGTGTGTGCGGCCAGGTGTGCGGCCTAGTGTGCTGCCAGCACATGTGTGCGGCCAGATGGTGTTCTTGGTGTTCTTGGTACCTTTTATGAAGATCTTCAAGGAGAATGAATGATACTTGAGAGGATTTCGAGTTCTATGCTTGAAGAAGTGAAAGAAGTGTTCAAAAATGACTAAGTGTGGTATGTATAGGTGGAGTGTGCGGTTGGGAAGGGTGTGAGGCCGCAAACACATGTGTGTGGCCGCACACTCAAGTGTGTAGCCGCACACTCCATGTGTTGGAGTGTTTGGCTCGGTTTTGATTCCTACACTTCGAGTTAACCCTTTTTAACACTCCTACCTTGATTATAACATGTTTAGAACGCTCCAATAGACCCTAAATGGTACTACAAGATAGTAAAACGAGTCTATTGTTGATAGGAAATGAAGAATGCAAGCTAGAAATTTACGGGTTGTCACAGGTCCTAGCCTTAATATTTCATATTGGGTGTCATATTAAGGACATTAGATCAACTATCTTGAATATCTCCCAAAAGATGTCTGGTTTAGACATTTATGATCTTCCCAAATCTCTTGAAGCAAGCTTTCCTAAATGAAGATGATGTCCCACGAAAATCATACTTCTTTCACCTCCTCTAATTATTCTCCCTAACCAACAAGTTCTTGAAAAGTTTAAGGTCACTCAAGCCCTATTGGCAAGTAAAGGTCTATGTGTGGTCACATCTTGGAGATGTAGTCACATATTGACAAGCCGGGAGAGTTGGGTGTCAAAGTCTTGAGAAAGTTGGTGGTTCAACTGCTTTCTAAGTCACATAGTGAGTTCTTTTGGAACACCTATGAAACAGACTATGACAAGACCCTTAATGATCTTATCTATTTGCTAAGATCAACTTCCTAAACCTTTATGGACATTGACAATGGTGACAATGGATATCCAGTAAAGCTCTCTCTTCCCACTGGAAAGGCATCGGCCATAGTCAACTCAGTTGACCAAATGGTAAAGAGAAAAACTAAGTCTGTGATAGTCACGTGTACCATTACCAAAGGGTCCATATGTTTATATTGCCAAAGGAAGGGGCATTGGTTGCGAATCTACAAATTTACCTAAGGGTGTTAAAGTCAATAAGTTTGACTCTACTTCAGGTAAAGTCCACTATCTAACTCTGCTAGGTTTCTATTCTGAGATTCTTGATACATGATGTGACTGGGTCACATGTTGATGTTTTAAGAATCAAAGGAAAGTAAATTTACCAAATAAGGAAAATTTTTGTTGCTTATAAGATTCCATTAATAGCAAGAGTGGAAGTATGAAATTGATTCTTTTAGTTGTGGTAATGTCTAAATTTACCAAATAAGGAAAGATTCTCATCACCCAAGTTTCAATTGGATCGGAACTTGGAATCATGCAAGTTGTATAGCATGATGAATGAGAACTTTCAAGTATTGGAAAATTAAGACTAATTACATATTCACATGGATGTGTGAGTCAAGTAATGGACTAAGGGATCGAGTACATAGTCTTGTGCACAGATTAAATCCACCAAAAAAGATCGATAAGATTATTCGTCATAATTTACTGAAGCTCAGTAAATATGGTTATACTTACAAGCTTAAGTGTAACTCTGAGACATTGGAAAAGGTTCCAAAGTATGGCAGAGCGAATAAGAAGAATCAAATTAGGCAGAAGGATAAAAGTTTCTCAAATCTGAAAAGATGGGAGAGTACTTTAGTATCAGTTTTTGTGATCATCTTAATGATTAAGAAACCATATCAAAATTAGTTCTCTAAGGAAATCTTAGTAGATTCTTATGACTAAGAAGAGGAACTTGAATTGTTGAAATGGTTAAATCAAGGAGATGAGTCATACTTTGTTCCAAAAACAATTCTTAGAGTTATACTCTAAGATTGAACTTGACTGACATGTCTTAAAGAAGGTTTAAAACACTTATCAAATGTAAGAGTAAAAGTTTTCTACTCTTGTACATTTGAAATTGGTAAGTTGTGATGTTTTGGATAAAACAAAGACCAACTAAGGCCAATTGTGTGAAGTGTTTGTGTTGATAAAGAATCCGCACTATCCCTTGAATATTTGAGAAGAAAGTTTTATATGTCAAGAGGATAGTGGGAGTCTTAAAGGTCTTGAAAGTCTCGAGAACTAATCAAGAATAAAACCTAAAGTTCTTCACTAGCACACGACTTGAGGTTTATAACCTATCATGTTGAGATATTCGGTGCCCATTCCAGTTAAAGTTGGCTTTGCATATGAGTTCTTAGAGTTCTTAATTGGTTGCACAACAACTTGGAAGCAATGGCAGGCCCTTGAGCTGCCAGGTGGCAAGAAATTAAGATTGATTTCAATCCATATGTGTTTGGATTTGTCATTACCCTTGTCTTGTGACTATGGTTATGACAATTCACATGGATAAGAACACATACACCAGCAAATCTAAGTGTCATAAGGTTTCTCTCCGATTCATGAAAATGATGGTGAGGAAACACTTTCACTAAGTAGATTTTAGCTAGATAGCAATTGTGATATTTGCATTCTCAAAGTCGTTAGTGGAGCGTGTGTGGTTTACCGGCACACTAACCTGGACTTGTGAGAAGTGGCCAAAAGGTCTAACCATTATGATTACGGCATCCCTCTTCATAAATGTTTAGATACTCAAGTGTGCTATCTAAGGGAAGGTGTATTATTTTGATAAAGTTTTATCAAAACAATCTAGTATCAAAAATCTGAACTTTGGTAAATGATGTATTGATTTCTAAAAGTCCAACTGATTTCTGAGTACATGTCAAAGCTAGTGGGAGCATAAGTGTTATGCTAATAATCATTATGTTAGTGGGAGCATGATAATTATGATAAGTATTTCAAGTTAGCAATGTTAATTATAGAAAACAAAAGGTTTCAATTGGGAAAAAGTTGTTTTGCTATAATTAAGGGAGAGGAAATTATACTTCATCGCAAATCTATAAGCTTAGTTCATGAGGTTTTAATCATTTAGTCAAGGATATATATATATATATATATATATATATATATATATATATATATATATATATATGAATTTCATGTTGGAATGGCTCAACATAAGGAAATTATATATATGGGTCCATTATTTGCGTTCTAAAATTCAATTATGATTACGGCGTCCCTTTTTATAATCTAAATTATGAAAACTTGGCAAATATAAATGGAAATGTTATAGCAAAAGACTGGTTAGTCTTTATGTGAGACATCATGAATCGTATCCCATATGCTTCGGATATAGGATCGATTACATGTGCTATATTCATCCTTTCTAAAATTTTCCAAATTCCTGGGGCATTAAGAAGGGAAAAAGGTCTAGAATTGGATATGACTAAAAGGATTAAACAATTGTCGAGGACAATCTAAGGTTTACCAAAGATTGGTTGCTCAAGGACAATTGGAAGCATAGTGATAATTCTGGAAGGACCATATTGACATAATCTGTAAGGAGGCAACTCTTGTTCAGAAGTGATAGTCAAAATGGAATCCGGAAATGTAAGTTAGAAATTATTTAATCTATGTAAGATTAGGAAACTTAATGCAAGAAGGATGTTTCCAAGGAGCTGATCTCCTTTGGAATGCTCTATAATGGTTGTTGTCAAGTCTTTCTGACTTTGTGCATAATCATTACAAGAGGATCAATGCATATAAGTTTAGAATCTAACAGATTTTAGTAAATGGCATGAATTTGGAATTCTTGCATTTGCAGTAAGGATTTGGGACTGTGAAAAGAGGATCATTGGAGTTATGTTCAGTTGATATATTTCACAAAGTAAAGATCATAGACAAACATAGTATGCATACTTGGTGTGTGGCATGACTAGTGTTTAGAAAACATAGTGTACATGCTTGGAGCATGGGACAACTATTGTTTTAAATTCAAGAATAAAGTTGATAGCTGAAACAGTATACAATGAATAATGTGTAATCATATGGTGATAAATAAAAGGTGCTTTATTTGTGTTCATAGGTTTTGATACCATATTGGATTCAATTATTCTTGTGTTTCAGTTTGCATGTTTTGACTTCCAGAATAAACTAGGTTATTCTTCCGGAATGACTAAGTTATTCAAACCATCCACATTCGGTCATATATTGGAAGTAGATATGAATTAAGACTGTCATTGGTTGGTTTGTAGAGGTCTAAGGTGTTGGACAAAGGGCTACAACACTCATGAGTGCTCATAAGTTCTGAGTATTGGATTCAACCTGCGCTCATTGGAATCACTTCATGGATTTTATCACGAGTGATCATGAGACGATAATATCTTATGTTCTTCAAACCTAGAGATATGAGTTGTTACTATGAGTTGATAGTACATTGATTGCACGAAAACGCATTGGTAACTCAACGTTATAAAACGTGTCTTTGTGTATGATTCAACAAGTAGTAGAACAAGCCATATGAGTCGAAGTTTATCCATTCCTTTTACCTTCGGGATAAAAGCGATATCTGTGGGCCCCTCGATGATTTGATGATGACAAATGGAAGTGCTCAGCCGGGCCAGGACTGATTTGATTTGTTCAATTAGTCAGTCGTCATAAATCGGAAATCGGGAAACAACAAATGGACAGAGAGAATGATTGTAATCCATGTCTCAATCCATATGATATCTAGAATGGAGGAATATATGATCCCTTATCTAATGGACAAATCATTGACAAAGGTCAGAGTTTATCGACAAGGTCAGAGTTCAACAGAAGCTTTTGAGAGCTACGATTGCCAGTCGGTTCCTAAAGTCATACACAATAATAGTTTTAGACTTATCCAAGTGGAATACTATTGGATTAATGTCTAAGTCCATAACTATAATTCGTAAGACTTGACCCGACCCGGCATGGTCCATTTGGGTTGCATGGCATCATGCACTTGGATAGACTAAATGAGAGAAATAAGACACTTATGGTTATTAATATATTATAAGTTCTAGTATATTAATAATAAGAATAATTAGATCATTTAATTAGTATAGATCAAGAATTAATCTGGGATTAATTAAGTGATCAAAAGAAGACTAATTAAATATATGGGTTGATTGTGCAAATCATCCATACTTATATAGTGGGCTAATGCTCCATGGATTATCTAGTTGGGATAAAACCCATATGATGCTCCATGGATGCTCCATGGTGTTTTTGTACCCATTGATCATGGAAATGAAAGGCCATGTCAATTAGGGTTTACATGATGTAACCCTAACTATATATGCATCTTATTCTTGACCAAAATCGGCACTAGTATCATGCTAGAGAAGGGCTAGCTGATTTTCATGAAGTGTGAAGTTTTCTCAAGTCATTCCATTTGTATTTGGTGTTGTGTGAACCATTTGAGGTGTCACACTTGGGGCACTAGGCACTCAAGCTTCATGAAGACATTCTACATCAAAGAGGTATGTATTCTATCTTGTTATATTCATTGTTTTATAGCTTAGATTAGGATAATACCTTGGATGTTCATATTTGCATGTATATTAGAGAAAACATAGATCCAAGGTATTTAGGGTTGCATGTACACTTAGGAGTGTTAGAATGCTCAAAACCCAACAGTACCATGCTACATCCCGCTTCATGCAAGGCCACCAGTAGTCCAAACGAAGAATCCTATACATCTTTGTCGCCCCGGGATGAATGGAGAAGAGATATTTGTGTGCCTCCTCCATCAGAACCTGGTGCACACCCCCGTGGTACGGCACCCGCACCCTACGGTGTAGTGTCAGTAATCTTCAGTTGTTATAGTCGAAGGAGGAAACCTGCCCCACAATCTGCTCACTCTTCTGATGCTCCTCCTTCATGGCCTCCTGCTGGGCCTCCCGAATCCGCTCCAACAGCGGAGTCACCAATGTCATCCTCAGACAAGTATCCCTGATCGGCGCTGCCTTGCGGATAAGCGCATCGGCCACCACATTGGCCTTCCCCGGGTGGTAAAGGATCTCGCAATCGTAATCCTTCACTACATCCAACCACCGACGCTGCCTCGTGTTTAGATTCGGCTGATCCATGAGGTACCTCAAACTCTTGTGGTCCGTGTAGATGGTACAACGGACCCCATAAAGGTAATGACGCCAAATCTTGAGGGCAAACACAACAGCCCCCAGCTCCAAATCATGCGTCGGGTAGTTCGCCTCGTGAGGCTTCAGCTACCTCGAAGCGTAAGCGATAACATGTCCCCTCTGCATCAATACCGCGCCCAAACCTGAGATGGACGCATCGCAGTATACAACAAAATCCTCCATGCCCTCCGGCAGGGCTAAGATCGGTGCCTCGCACAATCTTTGTCTCAATGTCTCGAATGCGGCCTGCTGCTCAGGCCCCCAACAAAAGACCACGACTTTCCTCGTTAGCTTGGTCAGGGGTACGACTATCTTGGAGAAATCATGGATGAATCACCGATAGTAGCTGGCTAATCCTAGGAAACTCCGAATCTCGGATAGAGACCTCGGAACTTCCCATCTCATCACGGCCTCCATTTTGGCCGGGTCCACCGATATCCCATTCTGGTTGACAAGGTGCCAGGGAAACTGCACCTCGGGCAACCAGAACTCACACTTGGAGAACTTAGTATACAAGTTCTCCCTTCACAAAGTCTCTAGAACCTCTCGCAGATGCTCCTCGTGCTCCTCCTATGTCTTGGAGTAAACCAAGATATCATCAATAAACACTATCACAGACCGGTCTAACATCGGTCTACACACGTGGTTCATGAGGTCCATGAACACGACAGGCGCATTGGTGAGCCCGAAGGGCATCACCACGAACTCGTAGTGGCCATAGCGCGTCCGAAACGCAGTCTTCTGCACATCCTCCTCTCTGACCCTCATCTGATGATATCCTGAATGCAAATCAATCTTAGAGAACCAAGATGCTCCTTGTAACTGGTCAAAGAGGTCATCAATCCTCAGGAGTGGGTAACAATTCTTCACTGTTACCTTATTCCGCTCTCGATAATCTAAACACATCCGATGCGACCCGTCCTTCTTCTTTACAAACAGAATCGGGGCTCCCCAAGGAGAACTACTCGGTCTAATGAATCCCTTGTCTAACAGCTCATGCATCTTTGTAGACAACTCTTGCATCTCAGGAGGAGCTAACCGATACGGTGCCTTGGCTATCGGAGCCGCACCAAGGACTAGGTCGATCCTGAACTCCACCTGTCGCTCCGGAGGTATCCCAGGAAACTCCTCGGGGAATACATCCGCAAACTCTCGTACCACGGGCACCTCGCCCACTATCGCCTTTCCCGCCTCCCGGGTGTCCATGACATAAGCAACATATCCGGCGCAACCCCGTTGAAGGTAACACCTTGCCCTCGCAGCCGAACGTAAGGCTAGCTCTCGTTGTAGCCTCTAGCCCTGAATCACTAACTCTCCCCCTCCTGGGGTCCTGACTCGCACCAACTGTTGTGCGCAATCTATCACCGCCCCATTGGGGCTCAGCCAATCCATGCTGATAATAAACTTATTCCCCCGCACGGGTATGGGAACTAGGTCTACCAGGTAACACTCCTCGAACAACCTCAAACCACAGTCTCGGAAGACCTCTGATGCTCGCACTGACCTTTCGTCTGCAATCTCAACCTCTAAAGGGCAATCCAGCATGCCCGAAGACTCAGGAAACTTCTTGCTAAGCGCAAGAGAGACAAATGATCGGGTAGCACCCGAATCAAACAATACCTGAACTGGGATACGATTCACATGGAACGATCCCGTCACCACATCGGGTGTAGCGCGTGCCTCCTCGGTAGTCAACTGGAAGGCCCGACTCCTCACCACTGGAGCCTCATCCTTGGCCTGCCGACCATCAGTAATCCGCAGGGTCGCTGGAGATGGCGCCTTTACTGGCATTGTTGCTGCTGTCAACTGGGGGCAGTTGGCCTTCTTGTGGACCCTTTGGTTGCAGTGAAAACACAGCAACTCAGACGTCTGAATAACCGGTGCAGGGGCGGTACAATCGCTGCTGAAGTGCCCCGACATGCCGCACTTGTAGTAGCCCGATCATCCTAGTCTACACGCCCCCTCATGTGGCATGCCGCATTTCCTGCAGCGGCCTGGTCCTAACTGGCCTTTCGTCCTACCATCTGATCCCTTGGGCCTCTTCCCCGAAGCCCTAGTCGTCTGCCCCTCCTCTATCTTCCTCTTCTGGACATGCTCCAGATCTCCCTCTCCTTGCCCTGGCAATCATGGAATCCAGGGTAGGGCAAGCTAAAAAACTAACATGCTCCCGAATGTCGGCTCGCAGCATGTAATGATAATGGGTCCTCCTCATATCCTCATCTCCGGCATACCGGGGCACCAGCATTGCCCTCTCCCAGAACTTGGCAGTGATCTCCGCCACAGTCTTTTTAGTCTGTATCATGTCCAAAAACTCTCTGGCCAGCTGCTTAAGCTCTACAGTTGGCGCAAACTCCGCCCTGAATCTGGTCACAAATTCCGACCAGGTCATAACCTCAACAGCCGAGGCTCCCAATGAATCACCAACAGACTCCCACCAGTCTTTAGCTCTGTCTATCAAACACCCTGCTGCATATCTCACCTTTGACCCCTCCGGACAGAAGCTAGTCAGCTGTACAGACTCAATGTCTGCAATTCATCGTCTGGCAGCAATGGGGTCCTTTGCCCCATGGAAATCCAGTGCACCACTGCCCCTGAAGTCCTTAAAGGACAGTGTGCATGATCCTGACTGGCTGGTCGCCATGTCACTCCTGAATGTCCTATGGCGATCCTCCATCAGCTCAACAATCCCTTCCTTGATCGACCCAAAGATGATTGGGGTCGCATCAAGGATGCCTCTAGTGATCTCAGACGCGATGAAATCACGTAGCCTCTTGTCCACTGGTTCGGAGCCTGAACCCGAACCCGATCCCTCTCCTGAATTGCCCACTGCTGGCCTCAGACGTAGTACCACCATTCTACAATATATCATGACAACCGTCAGTGATACTAGTATATCTAGAGGGATCACAACCATCACAAGTTACTTGGTCTTGCCTCAGCCTTCCTTAATTCGAGTACGGATCCTCTGCTTTCAGTAGTACAGACCCATACTACCTTCCACATCTATCCGTACTTTCCTCAAGGACTACCTTGACTCCACCAAGTCCCTTTTACCACTGCTGATGAGATTAAAACTTAATCTAGAAGATCGATTAGATCTTAAACAGGTAAATAAAGATTAAACAGCAAGAACGCAAAAATAAAGAACAACTCAAGAATGAATCAAACATGTCGAATGATTATAAAACAACCCTCAGAAGAGCTCGATTAAGAACATCAACTGTAGAGGGTTAGAAGGTTTACAGGAACGATAAAGAAAGAACTATGTAAAGCTGTCTTCTTGTATCAATCGTATATTCTCTAATATCGTTAACCTAATATGCATGCAAGCATATACTTATATAGTAAACCTAACAGACTCACGGTTGGACAGGCCCAAACCGGAGTACAAAACAATTGGACAAACAGCCGAGCCCAATGACGCAACATTTAAACGAATCTTCAACCCAACAATCTCCCCCTTTGCGTCAATTGGAGCGAGATCTTCACTTGTTACTTGGGCCAGCAGCAGCGACAGGTACCTTCTTCTTGACAGTCTGAAACAGACGAGAGATAAGAGCAAGTATCGTCTGTCTGAATCTGATGTACCATTGGATCATATCGTTGAAGTATTTCACATCGTCTGCTGCATTCTCTTTACACCGACGGATGATCGACAGAACATGCTCAAGACAAGCATTGGTGTAAAGATGTTTATCCGCTAAAGCAAAGAGGCATTTTTGTCCTTCTGCTCTAGTGAACATGACCGAATTACGCCTCGGGTCGATCTTGCCCATCTTCATTTGATTGAGATCACTGGCCGATCCAACAGGAGATATCTTCGGTTTCTTCTTGAAGACTGTGGCTATCTCCTGATCCATCAAGGCGACCTCCATGATGTAACAAACTATCATCCTTTTGAGATGGTCAATAATTGGACCATATTCAGCTTCATTCGTCAAAAGGATGTTATGCAAAACGATCCAATCATGGGGGTTGAGGTTCGGTACATCTGCTAAGGATATAAGATCTTCAGTTCTTGTAGACCCTCTGATCACCTTGAACCGAACGTTGATGAATCTCCCTTCGGTATACGGCTTTAAGACCCGAACATTAACGATCTTCTGAGCGCTCCATGTTAGGTACTGTGGTTGAGCAGCCTTCAGATAGAATTCGATTAACTCCCTATCGACCTCAGGATTAGGATGAGGGACCTCAAAAATGTTGGAGAAGGCGTGGAAGATAAACGCCTTTCGAGTCAAGGGCATATCGAACTGCGAATCGACAGAATTATTGCAGTCGAAGGAGATCACCAGTTCGAGCCATAGGATGCTAGGAGTATCTATGGCCTCCTTAATCATTCTCTCCCGAGTCCAAGCAGGGAAAAGAGTCTTCCTGCTCTCAAGGAGATCGTGGGCTTCTTTCTTCTTGCGTTCGGCTTCTTCAGCTTCTCGCGCCACACGAACATTATCATTTTCAACATTGCGACTGTTTTTGCGTTTAAGCAAGTTAGCAATGGTTTCTTTATCATCTTCATCTTCTTCCTCAGCTATATTCTTTCCTTTATCCTTCACACCCGAACCCGAAGTTTGACCAGTCGGAGGTGGTTCGGTTGTGTGAGCAGCTTTTGAGGAAGGAGGTGGTTTCGATCCGGACTTCACTTCTCCCCCTTGTTTCGGATTGGACACGAAACTAGGTAGCCCTTCAATTTTGCTGAGAAGGTCCATGGCAGGAGCAAGTTTTTCAGCAAGGGTTCGCCTCACCGAATGATTGAGAATCGGATTGTGTGCTTCCAGGATGTTGGATAGGGCAGCGTGTACATCCAAAACACATGTTTTGATAACCTCCCGTTCGGATCGAAGAGCTTCAATCTGTTGCTGATAGTTTGAAAGCTGAGTGCTCTTGACCTTGAGGGCGGTGGTTTTACTTGCCAGAACGTCCATTAACGAGTTTTCGGCAGCGAGATCCTCTTGAAGTTTAGCGAGGCGATCGTCAATGGAGGCACGAAGGGCCGAGTTGTCGTCGCTGATGGATTGGCGAAGGGTAGCGAACGACTGCAACTCCGTTGAGACGAACGTGGCCAATTGTTGAACGATTGGTTCCAACGTTGTCTTTGTAGAATCAGCGCTCTCCTGTAAGGACTTCAACAGGGTAGAGGCTTTAGAGAATAGTTTATCGACTTTTGCGGTCGCAGCCTCACAAGCATTTGTGGAGGCGTCAATGGCGGCAGTGGCTGAAGCGACAGAATCATGCTGAGCCCTGGAGAAGGCATCAACAATCTTCTGAAGAGCGGCTTCAGAGAGAGAGGACTGAGTGTTGGAGGAAGAAGCAAGAAGCAAGTCAACCTTCTCGTTTAGCTCCTTAAGATGCTTCTTTGTTACTGGAGCATCGTCCTCGTCGTCGCTTTGAAACTGAAACGAACTAAAGTAGACCGAATCGAAGGTCATATTTTCCCCTCCGAGGAAAGGATTATCTCCATCAGAGGCATGATCTGGAGATGTTAGGGGTGGTGAAGCTGGGGGTGTGGTGGTTTGTGTAGGTTCATGTTGAGTGTGGGTGGGAGTAGTTTCGGGTGGTGGTTGAGTATGGGTAGGTTCGGTTGTATGATGGGTTTCGGTTGTATGGGGAGGTTCGGTTACAGGTGGTGGTTCGGTTGCATCAGTATGAACCCCCGTATCAGATACGTTGGTTGTAACCTTTGCAGTTGTTGTAGTTGTATCTGTGAAAATGGGTGCTGGTATAGGGAAAGAGGTTTTAGGAATGGTGGTAGTGGGGTTTATGGTGGGAATGGAAGTAGGGATTGTTTGAGTAGGAGAGGGAATGGGTGAGACATGAATTTCCATGTCTGGGGTAAGTGATCGGGGTGGGGTGTTGCCTCTTGGAGGGGTTTCGCCTCTTTGAGAGCCGTCTGAACCCGAACTCTCGCCTTCTGAGTCACTCGAAGAGGAAGCAATGACAAGATTTCGCTTCGGTTGAGTTTTCCTTCTCTTCGGCTGCGGGGATTGTGCAGGTTTGGTTGGTTTCCTCTTCCTAGGAGAAGGACCTTTAGCAGCTTTGGTCACTTGCTTCCCTTTATCCGCCTTTTTTCCCCTATTAACAGGCTTGTCAGCATCGTGGATGGACTTGAGCATCTCCTGTGTGAGTGCCCTCGGTCCAGTTGCCTTGAACTCCTTAATTGTTCGGATGATCCTGCTGTCAAATGGAACATCGCCGTACATTGTCTCCGGAATGGAGCCAATGAAAGAAAACTTGGATGCATCAGAGACGATGATCTTCGTGGTATGAAAAGTACCAATCGAAGACATCGATGCACCAACAGCAGTGGGAACATCAAATTTATCCATTGCCCATTTTGTGATGAGAGTCCAGAACCGGGCAAACGACACCTCAGAGTGTCGTGAAGAAGAAGAGAGGCTCTGGATGAGTTGTTGCCAGAGAACGAACCCATAGTCAAGATTGACTTCGTTGTAGACGCCATATATAATCAACAAGAACAGTCGACTAGAACCATCGGATCCTGAGCTCCGTTCAGATAAGCCCTTGAAGAGGACTGTAAACATGCCGTTCCACTGTGGCGGCAAGCAGGATTTTTTAAACTTCGCGACGGAGGTGAGTGCCTCTGTGTACCCCATATTATAAAACATGTTTTAAAGATGCCCAATCGGAATCGTCTCCGGATTAATTCTTGAAGGGTCAGCAGCCAACCCTAGCAGTGTGCCAAATCGTTGTCTAGAAATGGAGGTCTTGTGATCAGAAACCTCGAAGAACACCCTTTCGACTGCTTTATCGTAATGTGCAGTCGCATACACCTGCGATAGGAGCTCCATGGGCACATACTCAACCCTAGAAAGTGCAGGAGCGATTTGTGAGTACTTCAGGCACTCGATGATCGGAGACATATAGGAATCGTACGCCAGAGGGTTTAGGTCAATCACCAAACACTGGTGAGGGCGAATGGGAAGGATGTGTGATGTGGCATGGACTGAGGATGATTCTGCCATTGTTGAAGGTAGGAAGAAGAAGATGAACAGGAAAGCTTTTGGGAATTTTTGCTCTCTTGGAAATCCGGATGCAGTAAAGAGGTAAATGGGAGTGGAGACTGCCTTTTATAGTGGGTGAATGGAGAGAGAAAAATCGTTTCAAATCTTCTATGGAATTACGAAAAGGTTTTCCAGAATGACAGATGCATGACAGTTAAGGCATGCGATGATCACGTAGGAGAGAGAGTGTCAGATTCCTAGGAACACGCCGCCCAACAAGCGCCGTTTCAGAAGAAACCGTTTCAATTTCACACGCGCCTTGAAGTGCCAGAGAGGAACCGCTTGAAATTCGCACACGCGTCCATTATGTCAGTTAAAGAACGGGCGTTTCAAATTCGCATGTGTTCCTTTTTACCTCCGTTTGAAATTCAATCCTTTTAACTCCCGCCTTAGTCAGCAACCCTTCATCTTATCTGTTAAATGGCATCTTTTGAATTAATTTCCCACGTGGATGATTTTTGACCACAACTCGATAATTAACCACCAAAGCAATAATACAGCCTGTAATTATTAGTACCAGAATTTTGGAAAATCAAATATTTTCGTGCTAAGAGTGTAAAAAAGAAAAGAAATAAAGCAACTCTTTTTAGGAATAAATGTGATGTCAATAATGACACGAAACAAATGATCCCGGGCACGAATCTCTTCCTTCAAGATCAAGAGAGACCTTAAAGTGTTTATGTGGATTCCCGTTGAATGAAGATCAAACATTTATTAATAAATGTTGAAAGGCTTCTTTTAATTAGGCTACGTAAGGGTGGCTTTCGCTTTGATGCAACAATTCTAATCTTGAAATAAGAAAGAAAGTGATCAAAGTACTTGTGAGACCGGTGTAGTCTGTTGAACAAGTAGGTAGGAATTTATTTTAAATTGGCTTGGAAAATAGAAAATCTCAAAAAAAAAAATAAAAACTGGATCCCAAGGGAAGAAATGTTATGGTGTTTAACAATTTCATAGGAATCACACAAAAATAAAAATTTGAGATTTCAGTAAGATACATCCGTCAATTCTTTAGTGAAAACTTGAGCAAATTTATTGTTCACCGTCAATTCAGATTTGGTGTTGAATTTTGGGTTTCACTCAGCTCGTAGTCGCACGAAACTGAGATCATAAACACAGTTGTTGTGTAACCATAAACCTCAGTGGTAAATTCTGAGAGTCTCAAGGGTTACGTTGATGAAACGAATGTAATGGAGAAATGTAATGGAGATGGTGTAAGAAATTAAAGTACCTCTGCTGTGAAAATAAGGACCAAGCAGAAAAATCTTATCTCATGTGAGAAGAGAGTGAGGTAGCTCATGATTAGAATAAATGGGATAGCCTAATTGGGAAGACAAGGTTTGTTTTTACCAAGTCATTAAGGCTATTATTCATAATCCTATGAGGCTTGGGACACATACAGCAGCATGCTTCTAGGGACACTTAAGTAATCCAACAATTATATCCCCATAAAAGAACGAACACACAAATAAAATAAGAAAATATTTTTGGAGTTTTTGATATATATTAAAAAAAATAAAATAAAAAAAAACAAGCAAAAAAAAATAGACTTAGAAAGAGTAAAAAAAACTTTGGAAAAATTTGGTAACCGAACCCGAACGTTCGGTTGGTTTCAGTTGAGAAAATTTTGAAAAACCGAACCCGAGCGTTCGGTTGGTTTCGGTTTAAGAAAATTTTGGAAAACCGAACCCGAGCGTTCGGTTGGTTTCGGTTTAAGAAAATTTTGGAAAACCGAACCCGAGCGTTCGGTTGGTTTCGGTTAAAGAAAATTTTGAAAAACCGAACCCGAGCATTCGGTTGGTTTCGGTTAAAGAAAATTTTGAAAAACCGAACCCGAACCTTCGGTAGGTTTCGGTTAAAGAAAATTTTGAGAAACCGAACCCGAACCTTCGGTAGGTTCCGGTTTTGGAAAATTTTGAGAAACCAAGGAATTTAAGTTTGCAATAAGAAAATACTTTTGACAATAAGAGAAACAACTTTGTACATGAAATATACAACCAAGAAATCTACCTTTGTAGTGATGAGCGAGTCAGATGATTTAACCGAACCTGAACGTTCGGTCAATTTCGCTTCTTACGTTTGAGGTTGAGAGGTAGTTTGAGGTACTGAATCAGATTCCATCATACCTAGCCCTTGTAAAATTCTGTTGAATGATGCTTCAGGAAGAGCTTTGGTAAAGACGTCAGCCAGTTGATCAGTGGTTCGAACAAAGTGAACTTCAACATTTCCATCTTCCACATGATCTTTAATGAAGTGATACCTCAGTGCTATGTGTTTGGTTTTAGAGTGTTGCACTGGGTTATGACAGATCCTAATTGCACTTTCAGAGTCACAATATAGTGGGATCTTCTTCATATTGAGTCCATAGTCTCGAAGTTGACTCTGGATCCAAATCACTTGGGAGGTGCAGGATGCAGCGGCTATGTATTCAGCTTCGGCAGTAGACAACGACACGCACGTGTGTTTCTTTGATTGCCAGCTAACCAACTTCCCGTCAAGGAATTGACAGCCGCCAGTGGTGCTTTTTCTGTCGAGTCCACATCCTCCAAGGTCTGCATCTGAGTAGGCTTGAACGAAGAAGCCTGAGTTGGAAGGATACCATAGACCTAAGGAGGCAGTTCGCTTGAGATATCGTAGAATGTTCTTCACTGCAAGCATGTGAGGTTCGCGTGGGTTTGCCTGAAATCTAGCACAGTAACACACAGAAAACATGATGTCAGGCCTACTAGCAGTAAGATACATTAGTGAGCCTATCATTTGACGATAGAGCGTGATATCAACAGCCGGTTTGTCTAGGGATGGAGTTAGCTTGGTGCCGAATGCCATTGGGACTTTGACTTTTGAATCTCCCATCATACCAAACTTTGCTAGGAGAGTCTTCGTGTAAGCTTCCTGATTGATAAAGATGCCTTCGGGTCCCTGGCTAATATTTAAACCAAGGAAAAAGTTAATAGGACCCATTGAGCTCATCTCAAATTTAGTCTCCATCAGCTTTCTGAATTCAGCTGTTAGGCTGGGATTCGTTGAGCCAAAGATGATATCATCGACATAAATTTGAACGATCATCAGGTGGTTACCTTCCTTTTTGCGAAAGAAGGTTGGGTCAACCGAACCTTGTTTGAATTTGGACATCTTTAAGAATTTAGTTAGCGTTTCATACCAGGCTCTCGGAGCTTGTTTGAGTCCATACACAGCTTTATCCAGAATGTAGCAATGATTGGGATACTTTTCGTTCACGAACCCAGGAGGTTGCTCCACATACACTGTTTCTTCGAGTTCTCCATTAAGGAAGGCACACTTGACGTCCATTTGGAAAACTTCAAAGTTTTTGTGGGCAGCATAAGCAAGAAATATTCTTACAGATTCCAGCCTAGCTACAGGAGCGAAAGTCTCTTCATAATCAATCCCTTCTTCCTGACAATATCCTTTTACAACCAGACGAGCTTTGTTTCTTATAACGTTCCCTTCCTTGTCCATTTTATTCCTAAAGACCCATTTGAGACCAACAACCGAGGCATCTTGAGGAGTTGGAATGAGGCGCCAGACTTTGTTCCTTTCAAATTTGTTTAGTTCGTCTTGCATCGCTTGAACCCAATCGGAGTGATCGAGAGCAGTGTTAACTGTCTTCGGTTCAACTTTGGATACGAATGAGTTAAACATGCAAAATTCAACTTTGGAAAATAAGGATGTCTGTTTTGCCTTGAGTTGTGATCGGGTTAGAACCTTTTCAGAAACATCACCAACAACTTGAGAGATAGGATGATCTCTGGTCCATTTGGTATGAGGAGGGTAGTTTGGATCAAAGGTTGGGTCCAATTCAGCATTGATCATTTCTTCTGGCTCGGATTGGCTTTCGTAGTCAAATGACATATCAGCTTGCTCCCCCTCGATAGATGAGCTTTCTGGAATGCTTTGAGAAACTTGAGGTTCAGAGGTTTCTTGTGGTGCTTGGTATTCAGGCGTTGATGCACCTTCGGATGGTGAAGCACTTTCGGTTGGAGAAGTAATTTCAGGAGCAATTTGAGAGCTTGGCTCCCCCTCCACATGTGAGGTCGGCTGAGTTGATGACGGTTGATCCTCCCCCTCGACTGAAGCATCGTTTGATGGAGGTTCGTCAGAATTCGATCCTCCTTCGTTCATTCTCCTGGCAGCTTCTTCGACAATTTGCTTCATATGGTCTACCTTGGTGTCTGTTGCGCCTGCTTCTGAGAGAGTAGCTTTCTCTGGTTCGTCAAATAGATCCATAAACTTCTCGAATAGATTCGCGATCGAGACTGTGACTTGGCCAGTTTGAGAAAAGATTTCCCCAGCTGTGTCTTCGTTGGCCTGTAGCTTTTTGACATAGCTATAGTCGAAAGTCACGTAATAAGTCTCTTCGATTTTTCTCGAATGCTTGTTTAGAACTCTGTATGCTTTGGAAGTGAGAGAGTAGCCCAGAAAGATTCCCTCGTCGGCTTTGACATCAAACTTGTTGCGGTGTTCTTTAGAGTTAAAGATGAAACACCGTGAACCGAACACGTGGAAAAATTTCACATTGGGCTTCCTGTTGTTGAGAATCTCATAAGGTGTGAGCGTGAATCGCTTGTTGAGATATGACCTGTTCTGTGTAAAACAAGCAGCAGAAATAGCATCAGCCCAAAAATAAAGAGGTAAGGAAGCGAAACTTAGCATTGTTCGGGCAGCTTCACACAAAGATCGGTTTTGTCTTTCGACAATTCCGTTCTGTTGAGGTGTGTAGGGAGCTGAGAAGTTGTGACTTATTCCCTTTTCTGCCAGAAATTCTTCAAATTCTCTGTTTTTGAATTTCATACCATTGTCGCTCCTGATGTTGCGAACGACCTTCTTGAGCTGGACTTCAATCTGCTTGATGAACACTTTCAGCTTATGAGTCGCTTCAGATTTGAGCTTTAGAAAGAACACCCATGTAAATCGTGAAAAGTCATCAACAATAACAAGAATATACTTGCTACCACTGATGCTTTCGATAGATGATGGACCACATAAATCAATATGAAGTAATTCGAGTGGTTCAACAACTTTCGTGTTAATTATAGATGGATGACTTTGACGACTCTACTTCCCCATTTCGCATGCAGCACACAGATGATCTCTGACGAACTTGAGCAATTGAAGACCTCGAACATGACCTCCAGTGACAAGTTTGTTGATATCTTTAAAGTTGAGATGAGAGAGTCTTCGGTGCCACAACCAGCTTTCGTCGGATTGTGCTTTTGATAATAGGCATATAGCTGGGTTTCCTTTGATGGGTTTGAGGTTTAGAGGAAACATTTCACCCTTACGCTCTGATTTGAGAATTACTTTCTTCGTCTTCTTCTCAATAATTTCAGAACGTTCATCGTCGAATGAGACTTTGAGACCTGTGCCTCCAACAAGTTGAGATACACTGATGAGGTTGTGTTGTAGTCCTTCCACGTATGCCACCTTCCTTATAGTAAAATCACCATTAGTAATCATTCTGTATCCCTTTATGGTGTCGAAGGAGTTGTTTCCAAACTTGACGTTGCCACCATTTAAAAGAGACCTGTATTCCCTGAGCTCTTCTTTCCTCCCTGTCATGTGACGTGAGCAGCCACTATCGATGTACCATTCTTCGTCAAACTGCTCGTCACTTATAACCTGCAAAAATTAAGTAGATTTAGGAACCCAAATTTTCTTGGGTCCTCGTGAGCCTTTCACAGGTACAGGAATAGTAAGAGAGATGTCAACAAGATATGTTCATTTTATTAGTGTTGTTTCATCTTTCTTTTTTATGGTAAAAACTTTGATTTTATTAGGATTAGGTGCGTTCGGCTTAGATTCAGGTTTGGATGCTGAAACCTTCTGTTTGCCTTTTTGTTGAGCTGACGAATGAGATTTTTGAGAATGAACTGAGTGAACTTTAGAGCGAGATGGAGATGAATTAGAAGAATTAGAGGAATTAGATGAGTGAGAAGGAGTGGGCTTAGATTGAGATGACTTCTTGGCTGGAGACTCTAGGTGACCCTTTTGCTTTTGATCATTGGTGGAACCGACCTTAGAGTTTTGATCTCTTTTGATTTCAGAACCGAACCTTTGCTTTCGGTTGGAGTCGTTCTCTGTACTGAACCTTTGCTTTCGGTTGGAGTCATCCTTAGAACCGAACCTTTGCTTTCGGTTGGTATTCTTTTCCGAACCGAACCTTGGCTTTTGGTTGTTGTGGCTCTCGTGCTTTTTAACAGGATTATTCTCAAACTTTAGATTTTTGTCTTGATGTGAGAAATATGCATTCTGGGATTGCCAAAATTGTTTCCTTTCAGAGAGATTCTTCCTGTATCTCTGGTTCCTTTGACGTTTCTGATTCCTCATCTGCTTTGGTTGATGATGGATATTGGCTTTCATTTTCGGTTTCTCTTTGGCTGGTTCACTTTGAACTGTGGAAGTTTCACTTTGAACTGAGGAACTAGAGGGAACGTCTTCTTTTGCCGAACTTCCATTTTCTTGAGGAATGTCTTTCGTCCCACTGGTACTTGGCACATCGAAATTATCTGGCTTGTTCAAGGGTTCTGGTATGTATCTACCTTTACTTATCCATGAGGTCCTTTTTGATAAGCCTACCGTTTCATCTGCATTATCAATTGGAGCTAACCAGAAGAACTCATCGCAGCCATCAGCATTGTCTTCGTTAACAATTGTTGTGAGTTCAGCAGTCTGATGTTCGGTTACTCCTGTGACCTTGTACACTTGATTTGGAGTGGTCCTAACCTTTTGATATACGACCGCTTTCTCTGCTAAGATCGGGGACTTTTGTTGGGACAATCGAGCGAACTCCACTGAATTTTCTGAAATTAGATTCTTGTGGTTTTCAGGTTCGCTTTTCACAAATTCTGAGCAGTCAACCGTGTCCTCTACAGAAATTTCACTCATGTTGTCATCCTCATTAAGCTCAGATGCATTTTCAACATCAATTTTGTTTTCTGAGCTCAAGTTGGCGTTTAAAGAGTCAAATTTTTGTATGGTTTCAGTTCTCAGTTTAAGTCTATCATTTTCATCCAAAAGGTTTTTAAGCATGTCCTTATGGTCCTTGGATTTAATGAAAGATTCTATTTTGTCCAGTCCATACATATAGGTCAGATTGACGTCATCAGATGATATCACACTCTCACAATTATAAGCTTCAGCATCAATTTCATCCTCCTTATACTCAAGGAAGGGCAAAATCATGCGATGAATCTTTTGTCCTATTTCACAGTCCAAGTGAAGCTGAGTAATATTAGTATAAAGACGTTTTGCAATCAAACAAAAAACATTTCACTGTTTTAACAACTTTGAATTGTCTCTTTGTAAATAAATGCTTTCATCTTTTATTTTAACTAATTCTGACTCCTTCAACTCGATCCACATGCGCCGTTCCTCACTCTTCGAAGACACCCTGCTTAATTGATCAGTTAGGTTAGAATTGGTGACTCGAGTTTGAGTTAAACTACTATCTCGATGAGAGATTCGTGAATTAACACTTTTTAGTTCTTTTTCATATGAGCATTGTGGTACTTTAAATGAAACAAAAACCGATTGTACCTTCTTGATCAGTTCATCGAGTTCGTTGAACTGCACGCTGAGCAGTTTGGCCGTAAAGCACATATCCTGCTGCTCCTTCGGTTCATTGCTTCCACCATCAGTGTTGTATCCCCTCATCTGAGATACTTCGGACACCATCAAGCACCTTCCTCCACTGCTCTCCTCTTTTGCCACACAAGCCTTTCCATGAGAAGGCTTCCTCACTTCATCGTCTTCAGAGTCGGTTGACCAAACTTCCACGCCACCGAACTCGTCATCAGCAACCGAACCCTACACAATTAGAGCATTCATGGAAGGGTTAGCGGTAGATTTCTTCTTCCTCATCTCATCAAGCTTTTTCTGCAGCAAAGCTTCCTCATCCTTTTCAGCCATCTTTTTGAGGACACAATCCTTAGCATAGTGGTTTTTCCCTCCACAGTAGTAACAGCTTACTCCAGAATCACCCTCTGCCTTCGGTTCCTTCTTAGACTCATCAACCTTCGGTTCATCTTTAACATTTTCTGAACTATAACTCCCCTGCCAGTTTCGGTTTTTGTTGCTGGGGAATCTCTTCTTAATGAACCTCTTGGGGTTAGACACCATCATAGCATAATCCTCAGACGTGAGGTCATATTCCTCCAAGTTGAGGTCTTCGTCCTCCATCACAGCTTTACTTTTGACAGGAGGGCCAGCGAACCTAGGCTTGAGACAACATTCTTTTCCTGCAGCACAATCTTCTCCTGAGGCTTGAGAATACCCACCAGTTTCGCCAAAGAATATGATTTAAACTGCTCATGGGCTTTAACTGTAGACACCACTGCTCTCTACTCTGATCTTAGACCATTTAAAAACGTAACCTTCTGCTCGATAAGCTTCCTTTCAATGTCATGTTTGATCATCTTGCTGAGAAGATGATTGAAGCGATCGAACATTTGGGTCACAGTTTCTTCGGCTCCTTGCCTGAATTCTCCAAACTCAGATAAGAGTAAGGTTTGGATAGAGTGTTCAAGATCCTCGTCTGTAGAGTACAGTTCACGAAGTCTATCCCAAACTTCCTTTGTCGTCGTGCATGAGCTTACCAACCTGAAAGTGTCGGACTGAAGGGTGAATCTGATCAATCTTAACGCCTTGATATTACACTGGAATTTATCCTTTTCATCTTGCGCAATATCTTTAACATCCTTCAGTAGATCATTATACTCCCTTTGAGTTTTAATAATCCTTGACGTTGCAGAGTGAGAAAACGGTCCATTGATAATTGCTTCCCAGATGAGGTATCCATTATCCTCAGATCCTATAACATAGTCTTCAAAGTGATGCGCCCAGACTTCATAATCATGGGTGTATAGGATGGGAATCTTCGTGGTTGATCCAATGCTATTGGAAATATTGATGGGATTCGATTGCGACTCGTCCATAATGATCGAATAACCTGTTCAAAGATCAGACTTGTAATAAATCAGATTAGGGCAAAACAATAAATATCAAGATACGTCAATAATGAGATGACGGCTCAATAAATATCAGTAATTGTGGAAAAACCCTAATTGAAACCTTTTCACAGAAAAGAAGTGTATCGATTACACAGCCTCCTGCTCTGATACCAATTGATGAGATTAAAACTTAATCTAGAAGATCGATTAGATCTTAAACAGGTAAATAAAGATTAAACAGCAAGAACGCAAAAATAAAGAACAACTCAAGAATGAATCAAACGTGTCGAATGATTATAAAACAACCCTCAGAAGAGCTCAATTAAGAACATCAACTGTAGAGGGTTAGAAGGTTTACAGGAACGATAAAGAAAGAACTATGTAAAGCTGTCTTCTTGTATCAATCGTATATTCTCTAATATCGTTAACCTAATATGCATGCAAGCATATACTTATATAGTAAACCTAACAGGCTCACGGTTGGACAGGCCCAAACCGAAGTACAAAACAATTGGACAAACAGTCGAGCCCAATGACGCAACATTTAAACGAATCTTCAACCCAACAACTGTTGATCTCTACTACTCTCATCCTAGGCTTACCCTAGGAAACCTCTGACTCCACCCAAACCGGTCCTCAGGTGTTGAAGGCCTCCTTGTGATGCCAATTAGCCATCACTTGAATACCATCACATGTAACAAGGCTCAGATAATACCTCAGGTAAGAGACTCGTCCCTACAACGGTTAGACTCAAACGAGAGCTACACAATAGGGCCAAATCCAGCACTTTGAGATTATTCAATCCTAATCACATGTGACGCGACGTACTCACCTAATGGCTAACTCCCATCATTCAGAGTCCTACAAGCATGAAGCAAGCAGCATTCAGACACAGGAAACTCCTTAAACAACTCTATGTTCCTAATGAGAAACTGTACCAGCATACAATGTTGAGCTTATACTACCAGGCATAACCTAAACAGGCTATCCTATTACTGTCTACTCAATACTAGCATGCAGTTCTTATAAGATGGAGCGCATAAAGCAGGCCCATAAGGCATCATTCCTAGATCCTTAGTCCTATTCTAGCATGCTGTTCTACTGAAACTGATAAGCATAATATAAACTTGTATGGGTACTTTGGGGAATACTTACTTGAGCTCGGCCGGTCGCGCACACCACACACTTTATTCCTTCCCAAAACTCTTTTATCTTAGCTTTTAAGAAACCATTTTTCTTGTAAAAGTCTTTTAGTCCCTAGACTTGAGTCCAGACACCCCCAAGGTGTGTCCGAATCCCTCAAATTAGGGCTCTGATACCAACTTGTAATGTCCCAATTTTCAACTACAAAAATTTCATTTTTAATTAATTGACTTGTAAAAACATTTATAAGAAAACACCATCTAATCATAACTTTTCATAAGCCACAACTCATGTCTAAAAACCATTCACAAAAAATAAGAATAATGTCAGAGTACAACCCAAGACACTCTAGTGCGGAAAACCAACATGTGTGTGTATGATGTGCCACCACCGCGCCAACTCCTTCCCCTTCGCTGAAGAGGTACCTGAAACCAAAACTGTAAACTGTAATCACGAAACTTAGTGAGTTCCCCCATTGTACCACATACCATACAATCACATAGCATAAATACTGTCGGGCAATTCTGGGGTGCCCGACCTACCCGGTACGACAATTATGGGGTGCCAGCCTACCCATGCGGCCATTCTGGGGTACCGTCCTACCCATGTCAAGCCATTATGGGGTGCTGACCTACCCATGTCAAGCCATTCTGGGGTGCTGACCTACCCGTCAGTCCTAACAACCGACCCTTGGGGACTATTCCACTCCCTACTGCTACTATCACATATAGCATAACATAAACATACTATCAGACATATCTAGGGTGTCCGAACTACCCTTCGGTCCTAACATCCGAACTTGGGGACTATTCCCATCCTACCCACTATCACATATAACATATCATGCCAGCATATAAAAATATCATCACATACTGTCAGACATATCTGGGGTGTCTGACCTACCCTTCAGTCCTAACAACCGAACTCTACTACTATCACATATAACATATCATGCCAGCATATAACATATCAGGTAGTAACAAACCTAGATGATATCACAAAGACAATCATCTAATCATACAACTCCGACTGGTGGGACGACATTGTGGCTGTAGACCCACCGCTACTGGAAGGTAACTCACCTCGAACGAGTAGCTGCTGATAATCTGTGCGGGAAACCTCTGTCTGTTGCTGCTCCGGAAATCCTCCAGCTATAATCCCCACAAAACACTCAGTCGGAAAACTGATATCTATTCTTGGGGTAAAATGACTATTTTACCCCCAACCAAGTCCAAGTCAAAGTCAACTTCCAATTGACCTGACTCGCCGATTTGGGCCGTCAACTTGTCGAGTCCCTTTCCTTTACTCCTCCTTATCCACGACTCGACTCGTCGAGTTTGGCAACGACTCGACGAGTTCCCCTTCTTTACGAACATCAATGAACCTTCATCCGACTTGCCGAGTCGGATGAACACTCTTCAAGTTCACTTTCATCAGATAAACAAGTCCTGACCTCGACTCACCGATTTATATGAACAACTCGTCGAGTTCATCTTCAAACATAAGAAGATTGCCTTGGACTCGCCGATTCTGTTGTAGTACTCGTCGAGTCCCATGAACTCTAAGTCTAAAACTAAGTCCAATGCATTGGGTCACTCTTTCTATCCTGCTACAACCCTTCTAATCCCCCGATTGAGTTCTTTGACCCTCAACAGATATGGGACTCAAAGCCTTGGACTTGTCGAGTCCCAAGAATGGACTCGCCGATTCGATAACGTCCATGCTCTATTTCCTCGATTTCTAATGTACAACCTTTGACCAAATGATAGATCCAAGCACCTAAGCTCGATCTAGCACGTAAAGTTTCGAACTTTACGTGCATGCATGGGACTTTTGAGCCAAAAAAGGCTCTAAAATGACTCTTATGATGCATGGGACCTTCCTTGGGTGCAGAAGCAACCCAAATCTGCTTTGTGACTCCTTCCAAGACTAAGATCTGAAGTCTTGACCCCCAACCATGTTTGCAATCATGGTTGGACACCTCATATGGCTTAAAAAGCCCTAAATTTCGCCAAAAATGGATCTAACAAATTAACAAGCAAGGTATAGACTTTATACCTTTCAAGGACTGAAAATGATGCACCAAACTCGAATCATTCAGTCTCCTCTTGATCCTTCTATGCTCTTCCTTCTTCCTTGAGGTCAAAACCCACAAAAATCACTCAAGAGCCTTAGATCTTGCACCAAAACACTTAGGGTTTACTAGGGAGGGTTTCTGGGAGCATTAGGGACGAGTGGTGGCTGAATGAGATGATTATAGGGTGCAAACTCTCAGATTATGGTCTTAGTCCAGTCAGAGCCTACTCGTCGAGTCCGGGACCCGACTCGACGAGTCCATCACTTAAATCCCGTGTCCTATCCCGCTTCTACTCGGCGAGTTGGTCCTTCAACTCGCCGATGCCAATGCTAAAAATGCAAAAATACTTAAGTAAATTACATACCAATAACCAGGTGTTACATATGAGTTCTCAACCGATCTCAACCCTATACATATATATATATATATATATATATATATATATATATATATATATATATATATATATATATATATATAGGGCTAGGTTATAATGTGGATGGACAACTATTGTGTGGACGTGTGGATAATACTATTTTATGAAAATTAATAAAAGAATATGTTTTTTAGTAATGTGAATACATTCAATCTTACAGAACAATTGTTATTTTAATGGATTGTCACCAATTCTAATTCATTTTTGTTCTCATTCATCGTTTTTTATTTATTTTACTTCTTACAGAATACGACTCAATAAACATCCTGATAACATACTGACAGAATGAGAATAATTAAAAAAAGTGTATAATAACCTTATAAACGATTTAATTAGTGAAAATGCTTAATAATTAACATAATTATATAAGATTGAACATATTCATATTATCAAACAACATATTTTCTTTGTAATTCTCACATAATAGCATTATCCACACGTCCACACAATAGATGTCAATCCACATTTGAAACTAGCTCTTTCTCTCTCTCTCTCTCTCTCTCTCTCTCTCTCTCTCTATATATATATATATATATATATATATATATATATATATATATATATATATATATATATATATATATATAAGGTTAGGTTCATATGAGACAGCCTAATTTTGTGAGACCGTGAGACGTAATCCTAGCCATTCATTTGGTAGATAAAACAAAGAACATTTTTAAAATGTAAAATAATTGTAAATTTTCTAAATTTTTTTTCAAATATTATTTTCGGAATTTATATTTTAAAAAAAATAAAAAAAATAAAAAAAAATACATTTTTTTTACGTATTCTAGTATTATAATATAATATTCTACATATCTGAGAAATCTAGTATAATATTCTAACATTCTAAAAATCACATTAGAATATTTACAGTGTAATATTCTATTAGAATATTTCACGTATTTTAAAAAAAACGGTAATTTTTTTATGTTTTTTTTAATTTTTTTAGGTATTTAAAGTTTCGAAAATAATAATTAAAAAAAGAATTTTTTGATTTTTCCATTTATTTTTCATTTTAAGATTATCTTTAAATTTGATCTCACGGTCTCACAACATTAGCATGGTCTCAAATGAACCTAAATATATATATATATATATATATATATATATATATATATATATATATATATATATATACACACACACACCTTAAAAAGCATTTAGCATGTTTTGCTGAATTTTAAGAAGTACAAGACCTTATACAATATTTACAATGAATTTATGCATCAAAAGCTTATGCAGTCAAATAAAAGAAAAAGTCAAACGGGGCCTTTGAATTGGTATTCCACATGAATTGGTCAACACCAACTGCCCTTTATATTAACATCTCCTCTCTCACTTCATCTCTTAATGCTAGGTCAGAACTCGCACGTGCACACCAGCCTTTCTGTCACCTAATACAAACCCTTGCGTCGATGATGAACCAATATTGCAGTAGGCGAGAGGAAATGGGAAAGAGAACAAACTTCTATACGAACCTTTCTTTTACATACAACAAAGATTTCGACCTCAACTCAGTTCTTTAAAATCTAAAAGGTAAAAAAGTTCCATCTTTATGTCTTCAATTGCACATGCCACGCTATCTTTTTGATGGTTTAAGGATTTTTATTATTTCAATCTCACAGCTTATAATGCTGCCATTGGAAATCCAACTTTTTCAGATGATGAACCAGCCTCCAGCAAGGGAAAAGGTCCCTTACAATCTAACTGACTGCAAGCGGTGGAGGTTTTCATCTTCCATGGCTAAAATACACAAAATTGAAGAAAGCGATGGACCCATGTCTCACCATGATTATATTCAGAGAATTAGGTGAATTTAATTCTTATGTTGTAATTTAGAAAATAATATTCAAAACGTTATGTGTTGAGTTTAGGGCAATTATTTGTTTGTGTCGACATAGGAAAGTAGCTAATTCGATTGAAGCCTTTGAGGAATTAACTAATAGAGTGTTGGTAGACTCCACTCCATATCACATTTTTCATAATAAAATAATTCTCCTTTGAACTGATCTGATTTTCAATTTCATTGCAGTAAGGTTCGGGTTCGGCCTCTGGTGGATGATTGGTTTTGGGATATGACGGTAAGTTTTTTTCATGACCAAAAATACATAAATTTGTGAAATAAATAATATATATACGATTATTTTCCCACTATTAATTTGATTTTGGATTAAGAATCAATTTTTAATTTTTAACATTAAAACTAGCTATATATATTATAGGTGATGCAAGTAGTGATTTCTCGGAAGGAGAAGAAACCAAGGATCCTCTTCCTCAAAGTACTCGTTGTTCTTGTATCTCTTTTTTTAGCATTTAGCAATTAGTTATGCTTATTGTTTTGAAATATGAACTAAGATTGGTTTTCACAATGTCTTTGTATGATTATTATTATACCAAGGCTTTTTTTTAGGAAATATAAACAATGTCAATGATGTAATAAAGGAAAGAAGGTCACAATGGTTTCCTATTCCTGGAGAGCCTTAATGTGTGGTGTGTGGCAAATATAGGGAATATATATGTGATGAGGTGGCTTAGCTTGGCTTCTAATTCTATATACTATATAGATATAGGAAGCCTAATTTCTTATTATATTACAAGTACAATTAACTAAGAAGTAAGTAGCTCTTCTCTTTTTTTGATCCTACCAGACTAATGATGATATCTGTATCATGGATCGCAAAGTTGATTTGTTGTTTGTTAATGTTTTAACTATAGATGTTTCTAGCTAGGAGCATAATCCACCCGAGCAAGATTTTACCAAGATCCACAGGTTTGAATGATCTTGACATTGAAAGAGTCTAATGTTGTTGTCACTAAATTTACATGTGAGAATGAGATTTAATCCACACACGTACACACAAAACAATGCATAAACTCACACATACACCTACATATCATCACAAAACTATCCCTTGGTTGTTGATTTTTTTTGCTTAGTTGGTCGATTTTGCCTCTGGCTCTACTTTGCTCTTGTGTCTTTGGTTGATGGTGATAAAGTGACAAGTGTAGCAGCTCATGAGAATCTTCGAGTCCGAGTCTCTCGAATTGAAGAAGAAGGTATTCTATGGGGATTTGTTCTTTCTAGTATTGGTATGCATTAATGATTTTTTTACGTATATTCTATAATCGATGTAATTTACTCATTAAATTTGATGTGTTTTAATGCAGTGAAACCAATATCTGTAGTTCATGAGTTTGTTTCTCACTTGCATATTCTTGAATTATTGGATAATGTATGTAGATTGAATCATGATCTCAGTTTCAACCCTCAAAATTGTCCAGTTCAGACCAGACCAAACCGAACCAAACCAGACATGTTTTTTTTCGACTTCCTTTGACCTGACAGATTAGTATGGGGTGGGACCACTCCTCATTTGTAACACCCGCAGATCCGAGATAGTCAATTTAGAGACAATAAACATCAAAAATGACTTTTTGATAGAAGAGTGTTTAGAATAAATAATCTTAACCAAATTGTAGTATATGTCACAAGGTTTTCGTACATATAAAGAACGCTGAACTCCGAGTTATAACGAAGAAGTTATGACCTGTCAAAGTTTCGCGACAGATTCGGCACAACGCTGTAGGACGTAAATAGTGAATTTAAAATAAAACGATATTTAGCCTTAATGATCTAAACAAAAGTCGTAGAATACGTTAAATCGAGAGCGTGCATAAAAAGAACGTCCAAATCTGACTTCGTATGAGGAAGTTATGATTTTTTTTAAGTTTAAACTTAGTGGTATGCCACCCAAAGTTCGAATATGAGATCGAGTGGTTTCTATCCGAAACAATCTAAACGAGAATCGAAGATCTCGTCGATAGTAGTACAACGGAAGAAAGACAGACGGAAAAGGACGTCAGATGAAGAAGTTATGAATTTATAACGGAGTTTTCCTATCCCGGCCTACTAAAAATAATATAATAAAAATAAAGTCAAAATTAGCCAACGGAGTCTAAACGAAAGTTGTAGAGCATAATCTCACCTACGCGTGGATATAAAGGACGTCGAAAAAGGAGATCGTATGGGAAAGTTATGATTTTCTGAAGTTCGAGGTACACATCCCAAAGAGGGAACGCCCCGCGTTCAGTACATGGCTCCGGATTGGCCACGTCGATGTTGACTCAGCGGATAAGGGATAGGACTGGAACCCCACTCCTACGCGCTGCGTTCGTATGGAACGCGCTGCGTTTGGGGAACGCCCTGCATTCCCAAAAGGAACGCACTGCGTTCGAGGCCGACTTCAGCACTATAAATAGAAGTCGTGGGTAGCTGAGATTTGTTGCTCATTTCTTCTCTCTCACTCCTTATTGCCTCGCTTTGGGTGAACTTTATACCCCCGAAGCCCCGATATCATCCCGAGACCCGAAGCAAGTCCCGACGCTCTGAAGATCCCGAGAAAAAGAGTTTTCGATCCAAAACTCTGTCCGCGAGAAACCCGATTTTGGAGAAAACATCCCGGTTTCATCGGAAACGATTGTTTTAAGAGACGAGGTGTTGTCCGATAATCGTCTTATCAAGTTAGTGTGTAGTTATTTTCTTCTACCGCATAGATATGAAGTATTTGCTAAGAAATACGTGCTATGTGTTTATACGTTGTTTGTTTACTTGAGATGGATGTTGAATGAATGTTTTATACAGGGTTTTAAATAATTTAAACTGTATATATATATATATATATATATATATATATATATATATATATGTAATTTATATCTACAAATATGTTGCGTAGAACATGGGTAGATGAGATAGTTGGTGTGTGAGGAAAGATTAGTTTGAGGATGAGACGAAAGATGATATAGATCATCAGAGGAGGGTGACAGGTGAAAAATGAGTGAAACCTTTACCCAAACGATGCCCCCCGTCATTCATCAGAGTAGGGATGACAACCACAGACTATTCTAGACAGTCCTGTGGAACACTAGCAAGCTCGCAACTTGTAGGTGTTATGGATTTGATGTTCACCGGTGTACTCTAAAAACCTTGGCAACTATAGACTTAGTGTCTTATAATAAAACGATGGTAGCTATGGATTTAGTAGAGTGTAGATGAACCTTGGTAGCTATGGATTTAGTATTTTATAGATGGACCATGGTAGCTATGGATTTAGTACTATATAGATGAACCTTGGCAGCTATGGATTTAGTGTTTGTTATAGGAACCTCGGGCGGCAATGGACTTTGTGCCAATTCCTTAGGTCAATCCTTAGGAACGAATGAAGGAAGGATAGTTGATTTTTAGGGTAAAACCTTAAGCAATAACGAAGATAATGGGGATGGGTAATTGGGTTGATTGTTTCATGGTTGAATATAATCATTATATTATTGTGGGTTGAAAACCCTATACGCTCCGTAGGCTCCCAAGCCTGACCCACTCAGTTTTCTTTGTATCATATGAATTTCTAACGGAGTTTTCCTGTCCCGACCTACTAAAAACAATATAATAAAAATAAAGTCAAAATTAGTCGATGGAGTCTAAACGAAAGTTGTTGATCATAATCTCACATATGCGTGGATATAAAGAATGTCGAAACAGGAGATCGTATGCGAAAGTTATGATTTTCTGAAGTTCGAGGCACACATCCCAAAGAGCGAACACCCCACGTTCAGTACATGGCTCCGGATTGGCCACATCAATGCTGACTCAGCGGATAAGGGATAGGATCGGAACCCGCTCCTACGCGCTGCGTTCGTATGGAACACGGTGCATTTAAGGAACGCCCTGCGTTCCCAGAAGGAACGCACTGCATTCAAGGCCGACTTCAACACTATAAATAGAAGTCGTGGGCAGCTGAGATTTGTTGCTCATTTCTTCTCTCTCACTCCTTATTGCCTCATTTTGCGTGTAATTTATACCCCCGAAGCCCCGGTATCATCCTAAGACCCGAAGCAAGTCCCGACGCTCCGAAGATCCCGAGAAAAAGAGTTTTCGATCCGAAACTCTGTCCGCGAGAAGCCCGATTTTGGAGAAAACATCCCGGTTTCATCGGAAACGATTGTTTTAAGAAACGAGGTGTTGTCCAATAATCGTCTTATCAAGTTAGTGTGTAGCTACTTTCTTCTACCGCATAGATATGAAGTATTTGCTAAGAAATACGTGCTATGTGTTTATAAGTTGTTTGTTTACTTGAGATGGATGTTGAATGAATGTTTTATACAGGGTTTTAAATTATTTGAACTGTATATATATGTAATTTATATCTATAAATATGTTGGGTAGAACATGGGTAGATGAGATAGTTGGTGTGTGAGGAAAGATTAGTTTGAGGATGAGACGAAAGATGATATAGATCATGAGAGGAGGGTGACAGGTGAAAAATGAGTGAAACCTTTACCCAAACGATGCCCCCCGTCATTCATCAGAGTAGGGATGACAACCACAGACTATTCTAGACAGTCCTGTGGAGCACTAGCAAGCTCGCAACTTGTAGGTGTTATGGATTTGATGTTCACCGGTGTACTCTAAAAACCTTGGCAACTATAGACTTACTGCCTTATAATAAAACGATGGTAGCTATGGATTTAGTAGAGTGTAGACGAACCTTGGTAGCTATGGATTTAGTATTGTATAGATGAACCTTGGTAGCTATGGATTTAGTACTGTATAGATGAACCTTGGCAGCTATGGATTTAGTGTTTGTTATAGGAACCTCGGGTAGCAATGGACTTTGTGCCAATTCCTTAGGTTAGTCCTTAGGAACTAATGAAGGAAGGATAGTCGATTCTTAGGGTTAAACCTTAAGAAATAAAGAAGATAATGGGGATGGGTAATTAGGTTGATTGTTTGATGATTGAATAAAATAATTATATTATTGTGGGTTGAAAACCCTATATGCTTACTACGCTTCCAAGTCTGACCCACTCAGTTTTCTTTGTATCATAGGTATCAATACAAAGACATATTTCACTAAGAGATTAAAGGAGATGTAAATAATTAGTGTATATAAATGTAAGTTCCGTTTATGCTTATGTGTGTGTATCGGAACATGACATCCTGAGATTTTGTTATATAATGAAAATACATTTCTTTAAAGAAATGCTTTGATAAATTCTTATCGTATTTTGTTTTGGGAACAAATTCAACAACAATTTTCTTTAAATGATTACTTTGATTTTAAAAAGAAAGCATAAACAAATCAGTCTTTTCTGGTGGTGAAATTGGGGATGTCACAGCATTCAACTCTACTCTTTCTTAGTATCTTTCAAGAGGCATTGAAGACGTTCATTGGTTTTGTGTCTCTTTTGGTGTTGGTTCTAAACAATACATGTGTGGGTATTAGGCTTTAGTTGTTTAATGAATGTTCTTCACAAGTTAAATTCGAGTATTTGTAATTCTAGATTCTTAATTTCAAATTTTATCTACAATCAGAAGACACAACAGACAGGGGCAACTCATATATAACTGGTTATGATCATGCGTACTGTATTATCTTTTTAATGATTTTATAATATAGAATAACTTATATCTATGCTTAATTGTAGGTTGGAAAATCCTATGCCCCTAATAAGCAAAAGGATAAGAAAGGCCTGGTGACATGCCACCAAATGCTATAGGGCTTGGTCAAAGTTCAATTTTAGTCCCTATTACAACATCCTTATTTCGATTTTTCCCTATCACAACATCATATTTTCAGTTAAAGTAGGATTGTATATGAAACAAGTCAATAAAGTACATTGTTAGTTCTTGATTTAGCCCTAGAAGCAACATCTACTAAAATTTACTAAATCATTTATAAAAAAAAATGGGTAAAGCCAGTGAGGGTCAGATGTCTTTGAGGATATGTGAAAGTGTGTCTATACATAGGTGGCCAGAATTTGAGTAAAGCCAGTGAGGGTCTTTTGCGGTCGGCTTTTGGTAAAAGATACAAGTTATAGGTCTTTGCAACATAATACATCCAGTTTGCTGAAAAATTAGTTTACACCAAATATGTCATTAAAAATCAAAGTTTATTGTTTTCACGTTCCTATAACGGATGTTGAGGTAGTTGAAAGTTTATGTCTTTCTTGAGTTAACCTTCAATTGATGGTGTATAAGTAATTCTCCAATTGTCCATGCTATTTCCTGCTATTGTTGTTCCAATCATCTACCACTTTTATATTTCTCATAACTGTCTTAATATATATGACTGGATTTGACTTTAAAAACTCAAATTATGGCACTTGTGTGCGTGCAAATATTAGTAAAACTTCTATTTTACAAAACTAAATATAAAATTTTCAGATTTTCTAACTTTTAGACGCCCTAAATTTTGAACTTTTGGTATTTTAAAATCTTAACGTTTCAAATGTTACAAAAAAATTTTAAATATTCAAAAACTCAAATATTAATCCAAATTTTTTAAATTTTCAAGAAATTCTTTAAACAGTCTAAATTTCAGTTTTTTAAATTTAAAATATTACGCGAATACTTTTTCAAATCTTCGAATATTGTGTCAATTTTTCAAATAAGATGTTAGGTTATTTAGCGTTAATGTTATCAATTATTAAATTTGGTTGTTTCAAGACCACTGTTATATTCCGTTAAGTTAAGTTTATGTCAAATTATTATTATTATTATTATTATTATTATTATTATTATTATTATTACAATCATATCACATTAAAAAAAATCAATGTACTGTACATATATTTTAAACTAGTTTATAACCCGTGGGAACCACAGTTACAAAATTAATTAAGCTTTTATAGTAAAAATTCAAAGTTATTAATCAATTATTTTAAATATATTATTAATTAAGAGATTTTTTTAGTTATATAAAATTATAATCATTGGTTTAAATAAATATGTGAAATTATATTACTTTATAATTTGTATTAATTTTATTTTAATTTTTATTTTAATGTTATAAATTTAATGTAGATAGAGTGAGAAATTTAAAATTTAAAATTTAAAATGAATAATTAATAGGTTGACAAGTGGCAAATATTAATTAGAAGACATAATATGGTGACACATGATAAAAGTAAAATAAAATATGCATTAATTAAGACGTCTAATAAGATGAAACATGTCAAAATGAGAATTAAACAATTCTTTTATTAGAATAACGATTAGAAAAACGATTTATTTATATATTCAAACTAAAATGTCGTTGTATTTTGTTGTTAGTTCAAAACACAACACTTTATTCTTTTAAACCCAAAATATATTTTGTTTAAACCAAAACAAGGTTTTTTAAAATATACTTTATTTTTTAAAACTCAAAATGCACTTTTATCCGGAAAATTTTTCTAAGAAAAAATGAAAATTTTGAAAATGTGTTTACTTTAACGATTTTTCTAAAATTTTCTGTTTTCCAAATCACGAAGAATTCTGATTTTTTAGAAATTGTGTTTTTTTTGACAAAAAGATTCAACATACACAAAAGCGACAAATACATTGAAGAATACATTGTCCGTCGAAAAAAAAAAACAAATCGTTGAATTGAAACTAATCTTAATGATATTTGCTAATACATCGTGTGTTATTTTTAATTTTAGATGTTTCTTAAAACAAATAAATCGATGAACCGAAACTAATCCGCCGAAATGAAACTAATTGCCGAAACAAGCTATTCACGGCCCACTGCTTCACGTGCGTAAATGATTACTTGCATAAAAGAACTAATAGTTTTTATAAACTAATTTTTGAAAAAACTTATTTGCATCCATAGCTTGGCGCGAGTAAATGGCTTGTGTGTGTGTGTATATATATATATATATATCAAAGAAGTATAACATGAAGAGGTATTGTTACAAATATAAGATTTTGATAGAATAAAATAATCTCTTAATGATTTAATGAATAAAATTATTGAAATGAACCAAATGTCATATGAATTTTCTAGGGTTTACCGGTTGAGTTCCTAAAGTTTTTGTCGAACTTTTATGGATCCCTAAACTACGATATGATCGGCTCTTTTAGTTCCTGTTAACTTGTAATAACCAGTTCACCATGCGACAGTGACCTTTTAGACCAAAAAAATTCACATTGTGCCGCTATAAAGCCAAAAAAATAAGTATGGGGATCAATTCGTACGAAAAAAAACTCTCATTCTTTTCTTCTAAAGCCGATTCACATTCAATTCGTATACTACTGAACCAACTGCTCATCAACATTTTATTCAACCATTATAGCCACCATAACCCACCTTAATCACCATCAAATCAATATCACAATAGCCCAATCCAAACACACTTTCTCCTCCCCTTTGTCTCGTCAAATAAGCCACCATTGTAGCACCCATAACCCACAAAAACCACCAGTCAGCCACCATAACCAATCACCTGCAAATCGAAGAAAAAAAAGAGTTTAACTCTCGTTTTCTTTGTGAACCTCATCAACCCACACATCCTTCTCAACCTCTCATCCATCAAACTTGCAACTCGGAGGGAGAAGAAGAGGTGGCTTGTGCGATTTTGAACAGAGAATAAGGAAGGATGAGTTCAATTTCTTGAAGAGCTGAAATCGAATCAAAGATAATAGTGGAAGGGGATTGTAATCGAGAATCGATTAAAAGGAGAAGAGGGTTGTGATCTTCGATGAGTGTATGTGGCGATTGAGGGTCAAGACGGAAAGAAGAGTAGCGATTGATTTCTTGGGAGGCTACGAACTGAATGTGAATCAGCTTTAGAATAAAAGAATGAGATTTTTTTTTGGTATGAATTGATCCCCAAACTTATCTTTTTGGCTTTATATGGGCACAATGTGAGTTTTTTGGTCTAAAAGGTCACTGTGGCATGATGCACAGGCCACCGGTTATTACAGGTTGACAAAGACAAAAAGACAGGTCATATTCTAGTTTAGGAACCCATAAAGCCTGACACAAACTCTAGAGACTCAACAGGTAAATCATAGAAAGTTTGTATGACATTTATGTTATTTCCTTATTACCGTTTTTATAATAAGTCATGGATAAAAATGGCTTACCAATAGAACGCTCAACATATTAAACTACAAATATAGATCATTTTATTATGTTCACAAAAAAATTACAAGGTTTAAAGTTGTTTTTCTAGCAATTTCTTGATTTGTATGTATCCAGGCACATGAGTCATGTTATCTTTATTATATGGTGTTATAATTATATCGTACATCTCCGTAGGGACCACATTAATGTATTACTTAGATTGATTTTTTTATTTTCTAAAGTGTGTATCTTATGGAATAATGATTTAAAAGGGTAATATATTTTTTGATAAACTGTAAACATTTAGTCCTTATGACCGGCTACTCTAGGTTAGCCAGTAAAAATGACTTAATAGGGTAATATATTTTTCACTTTGTACACATTTAGTCATTAATATTTTTGTACACATTTAGTCCTTAATATATATTTTTTGCAAAATAAGTCATTTTTATTTTTGTATTCATCCAGTACTTATGAATGATTTTTTTAGGTTTTTCTCACGACATCTTATGTGGGATACCCATATGGTGGTGGGATAGGTTGAGGTGGTCTTGCTATATGTTGTAGGCCAAGATACGTGGTGCGGGCCGACTATAAGCTATAGGCATGAAGACTTGAGAAGAGCAGTTGGGTTAAGGCGGCATGCCAACAAACCCTAAATATTCCAGTCTAATGACTGATTTGACCTGTTGTATGTTGGCGTTCCAGTCCGATGACTGATTGGGCCAAGGTATTGAGTGTAGGTCCGTTATGCATGATAATATATTTGTTGTATCGAGTATTTTGGGGGAAACTCACTAAACTGTGTGCTTACCCAGTTGTTTATGTTTTCAGGTTCTATCGTTGGTCGTGAGAAGGAGAATGCATGACTGTACACACTCATCAACAATATTAAGAATTCTGCGTTACTTATATTACTCTGATTTTCGATAAATATATTTTGGAATAAACGTTTTTTTCTTAATAATGGATTTATAATTAGGGAATTTTGCCTTATTTAAAAATGAATTTTCTTTTTGTGGAAATGAGACATTACACATAAACATCAACAACCCCACACAGTTCATCAATGATTGTCTCACGTAAGATGTCGTGAGAAAAACTCAAAAAAAACATTCATAAGTGTTGAATGTGTACAAAAACAAAAATGACTTATTTTGAAACAAACAAATATTAAGGACTAAATATGTACAAAAATATTAAGGACTAAATGTGTACAAAATGAGAAATATATTACCCTATTAAGTCATTTTTTTCCTGCTAACCTGGAGTAACCGGTCATAAGGACTGAATGTGTACAGTTTAATAAGTTGAAGGGGTAAATGTAGACGAAAAAAAATTCAATGACCAAATATGTACAAATCGAATAATATATTACCCTTTTAAGTCATTATTCCTTGTCTTATATGTGGATCAACATCAACAAAATAATAATAATAATAATAATAATAATAATAATAATAATAATAATAATAGTACACCTTGATGGGTTGAAAGGGGCAGCAACCTGCTATTGAAATGTGATTTTCGCTTTTAAACTTGCATCTCTTAATTTTATTCTTGTTTTTATTTTGTACTTTTTAGCTTGGTTATTTTCGTTTTCTTTTCATTAAAATGTCTTCCATTTCTACAGAAAATGTAAAAAGAATTATTTGCATTGAAGATTCAATTCGACCTTTCTTATGTGAACTACATTTTTAGACCGGGTCAAACTGAATATTGATGGCCCGCACATGGTCCGGTGGTCCCTTAGTTTCATCACCTAGCCGACCATTCATTGAATTAAATTTTAGTGTGCACAAAAAGTCTACTAGTCAAGCATCAACCTTTATATTTAAATATTTAATTAATTAAAGTATATATTTTTCTTAAATGCAGCTACCTTTTCAAATTAAAGTGGTGGACGAGATGGCTATATCACCGGCCAAAATTTGAACATCCTTATTTAATTTATGAAAACTATGGTTGGATATAACAAGATAAACAATTTGTAATGTGTCGTATGTGATAAACAATTTATATCAAATGATGAGATAGTGGCTATAGTGATGTAGTCATGTTTATCCAGAAAAAAATGTATTTTATCTTAATTTTAAGAAATTCAAGTAGCAACTTCAAACATAATTTTAGATAATGTTTTGAGCTTGCATCGGGTTGAAAAGTCAACCTCTCTTCGGGTTCGGCGATATTAACTTGGAAATCATCTAAGTGGCTCGCAGAATCAATTGTTCGATAAGATCCCTCCGCTTCAAATACTTGGGTATAACCACGGGGCCTTTTATGTCGTGTGAATTTCAATTATTTTTTATGACAAAGTTTAATTTATTTTTAAATTATTTTAAATTTAATTTAAGTTTTAAAAGAGGCTTGAATGGTTACCTTAAAGGAAGATGGTAACACCTTAGACTCATGGCGGCCTTAATGTGTAACAAATTAAGCCCTTGCTTAGGGTCCCCATCGGCAGAAAAAAAGATAAAAAGAAACCGCTATCGATTGAATGCGACTCACAACTCAGCGATTGTTCTTCAATTCTTCTTCTTTCTCTGTCGTTTGAATCTGATTAATTGATCTTATTCTTCAATTCTTCTTCTTTCTCCGTCGTCTGAATTTCTGATAGATTCTATTTTCTGATTGTTCAAAAAAAAAAAAGTGGTGATTCCATTGTTGATTCTTCTTTTTGAAAGGCTATCAAGTGTCAAGACTCAATACCTCAATTTATTTGGTGATTCCTGAATTTTAAAAAGTAAGTTCTTCTTCCATTCTTGTTCTTCTTCTTTGATTATTTATGATTGTGATTTGTGAATTTGTGAAAAGCTGAAAATCTATTATCTATGTTAAATTTTGTTATTTTGATTAAATTAAATTTGTTTGATGCACTACACCAAATAAAGTACAGTTATTTTGATGAATTTAAATTTGTTTGATACACCCGTATTATATATGCAGTAATTTATTTTTGATTCTGTAGTAGTGCTAGAAATATATATATTTTTTTGTTTTCTTCACAAATGAAAGGATATAAATTCGTTTTTTTATTAGGGTCAATAAGGCTTAATTTTTTTTAATATTGACTGTGTCAAGTTGGATTTTGGAATTTGGAATCAGGTTTCTAATTTTTTTTGTTATATGATTTTTTATTGTATTGTTCAATGATTACAACAGATTACATAATATCAGGTTGGAACAAATTTGAGTTTTCGGTTCTCCAAATTTGAGCTTTCCATTATCTCAGGGTGGTATAATCTTAATCCATATCTTTTATACTTATACTCTTATAGTGTAACATCCCGAATTTCAGGTGTGTCTCTTAAACCCTTTTCCTTTTCCAAGGTTGTCAAGTTAAGCCCTTAATTGAAATATTAAGGCAAATGAGTACGCTGGGCGTACTGAAGAGTATGCTGCGCATACTCATGCGCTTTAATTGGGCGCGAACTCGCCTAGGTACGCTGGGCGTACCCAAGGTTACGCTAGGCGTAGCGGGCCCAGATGCAAACCCTAATTTATGGCTTGTGCACTATAAAAGGAATGCTAAGGCCTTATCCTCAGCCACCATTTCAGAGAGTGGAATCCTAAGAAAGCATTTCCTTAGTCCTAAAGCTTGTGTGTGAGTGTTTTGAGCTAAAAGTGACTTTGTGTGTTAGTGAAGAAGAAGGAGGGGTACTTGTGGAGGCTAAGGTTTGGAGTTCAAGCTTGGATCTAAGTTCTTCAGAGGAAGGAGCTTCACTTTGAGGTAAAAAGATCATAACTTTCCTATTTATTTTGGTTTGGTGTTTTATGGTCCATTTCTAGGGTTTAAGTCCAAAAGGTGGAGACTTTATGAGCAAGAGGGGCTCCATGGACCTAGATCTGTCCCATTTCAGTGTTATGTGTGATGTTGATCCATAAAAATCCCAACTTGGTCGTCATTACGAAGACAAGTTTGAGTTATGGGCTTTAGAGTGTTTAAAGTGGAAAGATTTGGGTGTTGGTGACTCTCATAGCCATGCAAAGGCTTAAAGTCACCAACTTTATGGATTAAGAGGCTTAGGGTTGGTCAGATCTGAGAGTTGGACGTGTGTCTTAACCGTTTAAGACCCCAAAAGCTAAGGAGCATGAAACTAGGACTTACGCTGGGCGTAATCCATGTACGCGCAGCGTAGGGGGCCGCGTTCCCCGTTTCTGTGAGGTTGTTGGGTACCCCCAGCGTACAGGTTTGGTACGCGCAGCGTAACCCGGATAGTTGACTTTTGTTGACTTTTAGGGTTTGGTCAATGTTAGGGTCTTTGAGTAATGAGAGGGGTAAAATGGTCTTTTACCCGTCTGAGAGTGCTAAGAGAGGGATTAGTCTAGTCTTGAGAGTTGTATTTATTAGAGTACTTATTCCATGTGATTAGGCGGAGGCTAGACCAGATTTTACCGAGTTCGAGATTTACTGAGTTACCCGAGGTGAGTCTTCTCACTATAATTTACCTAGAGTGGTATTTAGAGTTATATGACAGAGTATCTTGTATGTTGTTTATGTGATTGTGATACACTACATTATTTCTATGTGATTCATGCCGTGTATGTTCCAGAGTTTAAAGAGTTAGAACCGGAAGGTTCTCAGAGTTAGGACCAGAGGGTCCACAGAGTTAGGACCGGAGGGTCCACAGAGTTATAGCCTTGAGTGACTAATATGTTTTATATGTGGTATTTTAGGGAACTCACTAAGCCTTGTGTTTATAGTGTTTGTGTTATGTGTTTCAGGTACCAGTGAGGATCGTGGGAAGGCGCCGACATGATCAGTACACACTATTGGAGTTTCATACATTTTGATCTTGGGATGTGATTTTATGGATTTGTTATGTGGTACATTGAGAACTGATAATCTTTATGAATGAAATTACATTTTTAAAAAAGTTAAAATTTTGTTTGAAATTTACGTTGTTACACGTTGGTATCAGAGCCTTGGTTTGAGGGATTCGGGTGCACCTTCGGGCGTATCTTAACTCAAACTGTGGACTTGAGAGATTTTCAAAAATAAAACCATAATTTTTTTTAAAGATAGTAAAAGGTTTTGAAAAGAGCAGAGCAGATCAGTGTGTACAATCAGCCAGCGCCCAAACGGTGATTTCCCAAAATACCCTTATATTATGCATTATGAGATATGACATGATATGTTGTGCATGTTAGAGTAGGCTATGTATTCTTATTTGCACTAGAGTGGCATGATTTGTGATGCCTTAGCCTAGGGATTTTGCTGCTAGGAGACGCTTGAGAGTGAGTATGTAGCAGCGAGGAGTTTTTGAGAGGTCTGCTAGAGAGTAACTTATGCATAGTGAGAGTAGAGTACTCGGGATTCGGGATCCTAGGAGGAGGACTTGCGGTGAATATTGATGCAGTGTGGAGGTTAGTATTGGGCCCGTGCTACTGAAGACACCGGATCAGTACGCAACCCAAGTAAGAATCCTTAGGTGCTAGTGATCGAGTAGGAATGGGATATCGAGTGCGTGCATACTCGAGCGAGACTTTGATATTTTGTGTTGTATTTCAGATACATCATGGTTGGGACACGCCACAAACCTGAGAGCAGCGGCGTTAGTGATGAGGAGCTCCGCCAGATGATCCATGAGGAGGTGGCTGCGACGATCCGTGCAAAGATACCAAAGATGTTTGGGTCTATTAAGACCACCCTGATTGAGACATTCGACGAGAGGTACGCAACGGTTACTGAGGCTGCGGCCACTGCGGCTGTTGCTGCTACTAGACCTCAAGGTGGCGATTCGTTGCTGTTCCGGGAGTTCAACAACATGAAGCCACCAGAGTTTGATGGGACGTAGGATCCGATTGCTGCGATGATATGGGTTTCTGACATCGAGGGATGCTTCTATACATGTTCTTGTCCGGAGCATCTGAGAGTTCGGTTCGCGCTGAGCCAGCTTCACTTAGGAGCGAAGGATTGGTGGAAGTTTATGACAACACTGTTGGATTAATGTCTAAGTCCATAACTATATTTGGTATGTACTTGACCCGACCCGGCATGGTCCATTTGGGTTGCACTTCACCGACACAATGTATATGGATAGTCTTTTGAGAATAGTATATTTATGAATTGTATTAATATATTATAAGTTCTAATATATTAATATATAATCATATTATTTAATTAGTATTGATCAATAATTAATTTATAAGTAATTAAGTGATCAAAATGAACTAATTAAATATGGACTCTTATATATATGGAATGGGCCAAGTTCATTTAGGTTGGGCTAAGCTTTCGTGGATAGTCCATGGAGTGTTTAACCAATGGATCATATGAAATGAAAGGTCATGGGTTTAACCCTAGTCTCCATACTATATAATGATGTCATTGGTTGGTGAAATTGGCACTAGTGTGGGTACACTAAGAGGGCTAGCCGATTTCACTAGAGAGAACCAAGTATCCATATTCTCTAAAGTCTTCCAAGGTGTTTTGGTGATTTGTGATTCCACTTGAGGCTTCCACACTATTGGGGCTAAGCTCGTAAAGCTTGAAGACATCAAGCTACATCAAAAGGTATGTCATCTAACTAGTACTTTGTAGTATAAGGGCTTCATAATATGCTAGTTAGGATTAAAGCCTTGGAAAGTTCTTTTTTGCATGTATGATATAGAAATCATAGATCCAAGGTTTATAGGGTTGCATGTACACCATAGGAGTGATAGAATGCTCAAAACCCATCAAGCACACTATTCTTCTGCAAAGCTTGCCGCGGTGACCTGGGAGAGGTTCACCGCTATGTTTCGTGATGAGTACGTTCCCCCGGTGGAAAGGGAACGTTTGGCCCAGGAGTTCTTGACCCTCAAGCAGGGTACCGAGTCTGTTACTGTGATCACCAGGATGTTCCATGAGAGGGCAATGTTCTGCCCTGAGCACGTGTCTTCCGAGCAGGCATGCATGAGTCGATATTTGAGCATTTTGAGGAGAGACATCTGCGAGTTCGTGGCGAACTTTTCATACTGGACATTTGTCGAGCTTCAGGAAAATTCTCAGAAGAGGGAGACAGAGCTTGAGACTCAGGCTAGGGAGGAGGCGGAGTCTCAGATGAGGGATCGGCGATCGGCTCTATCCCAGCCGACAGCCAAGCGGGCCAAGCTTGCCGATTCGAGATCAGGGAACTAGAAGGGCCGCACTTGTGGCAAGTGCGGCAGGAGTCATGAGGGGGTTTGCAGAGCAGGGTCTTGCTACAAGTGTGGCAACGAGGGGCACATGGCCAAGGATTTCCCTAAGGGGTTTGTGGTTTGTTTTCACTGCAACCAGACCGGACACCGGAAGGCCGAGTGTCCGTAGTTGCGGGGGTCAGCACAGGGAGCATCACAGGGATCTGCCCTTGCTACCGTACGAGCTACAGAGAGTCGGCCAGTGAAGGCTGAGGCGCCAAAGGCTCGCGGGAGAGCCTTTTAGTTGGTAGCGGAGGAGGTCCACGCAACGCCCGATGTTGTGGCTGGTATGTATTCTTTCATCTATTTATTTTGAGTTTGAGATATTATGCTTATATTATGATATGAGTAGGTACATTTCTTGTGAGTTCTGTACCTTCTTTGGTGTTATTTGACTCGGGTGTGAGTCGATCTTTTGTGTCGTTATCCTTTAGTCAGCACATCAATATCTGCCGAGAGGCATTGAGTCGACCTCTTCGAGTTTCCGTAGCTGACAAGCGAGCGGTATATGCTACTGAGGCGATTCGAGGTTGTGTACTCGAGATCTTCGGTGTTAAGTTTCCGATTGATTTGGTCCCGATGGCGATGAGGGATGTCTGTGTCATCGTGGGCATGGACTGGTTGAGCAAGTTTGGAGTGGTTATCGACTGCGAGCGACAGTTGGTGACCATACGAGACCCTAGTGTGGGAGTTCTTACAGTTTATGGAGAGGATACCCGTTCTGGGTCAGCATTTTGTTCGGCTGCTAGGGCAAGGTAGAGCCTACAGCATGGCTGTAGTCGGTTCGTGGCTTATGTGGTGGATAGGTGAGTAGATGCAGAGAGGTCGAGGTCGGTCGATGAGGTCCCGATAATGCGTGAGTTCCTGGACGTTTTTCCAGAGGAGTTATCGGGAGTGCCTCCCGAGAGGCAGGTAGAGTTCTGAATCGATTTGGTTCTGGGGGCAGCGCCTATTGCCAAGGCTCCCTATCCCCTTGCGCCACCAAAGATGCAGGAGTTATCCTCACAGCTGCAGGAGCTGCTGGGGAAGGGGTTTATTTGGCCGAGTAGCTCGTCGTGGGGAGCGCCGATCCTCTTTGTCAAGAAAAAGGATGGTTCACACTGGATGTGCGTAGATTACCGGGAGTTATACAAGCTAACAGTCAAGAACTGTTACCCCTTACCGAGGATCGACGATTTGTTCGATCAGTTAAAGGGAGCGTCTTGGTTTTCCAAGATTGATCTTGTAACACCGAAAATTTTCAAACATTTTTTCATATTTTTAAAACATATTTTTATTCATAAACATTATAAAAATCTCATTGTTTCACATATCAATCCAAATAACACATCCCAAGATCATAATGTATAAAACTTCTCGTGTGTGTACTGATCATGCTGGTGCCTTCCCGTGATCCTCACTGGTACCTAAAACACATAAAACCAGACACTATAAGCATAAAAGCTTAGCGAGTTGCCCAAAATACCACATGTAACACATATTAGCCACTCGAGGCTATAATTCTGTACGACCCTCTAGTCAAAGTGTCTCAGTGGGACCCTCCAGTCCCATAACTCTGTGGACCCTCTGGTCCTAACTCTGTGGACCATTCGGTCCTAACTCTGTAAACTCTGAATCACATATAGTACAGAATCACATAGATAACACATAGCATACAATATACTATGTCACATAACTCTAATTACCACTCTAGGTAAAGTATAGTGAGAAGACTCACCTCGAGTAACTCGGTAAACCTCGAACTCTGAAATACTGCACTAGCCTCCGCCTAATCACATAGATAATTACTCTAATTAATACAAATTCTAAAGTCTAGGCTAACCCCTCTCTATAAGTTCTTCAATAAGGGTAAAAGACCATTCTACCCCTCTAATGGCTCATAAGTCTAAACACTGACTAAACCCTAAACGTCAACAAAAGTCAATGGTCAACCTTTGACCCGACTCGGCGAGTCCAAGCGGGTTCTGTGAGTCCTTCTAGCCTCTCTTGGCTCGTCGAGTCATCCTTCTACTCGACGGGTTCCTCCTAACACGAATCGCAGGGCAACCCCAACTCGACTCGTCGAGTCCACTTATGAACTCGACGAGTTGCCTCCATGATCATACTCAAATGACCTTCTGAGGTCAGATTTGTTTCACTAATCCATAGATCTGATCTTCCCAAGCATAATAATCACGTAAAGGTCGAATCTTGGTACACATGCAACAACCCCAATGCTTCCTTTGGTGAAATAACTACTAAAAGGGCAACCTAAGTTCATTTCCTCCATGAAACCACATAAAGCAGGCTAGCTAAGGCTCTCTGGACCTCAAAAGGTCTAGATCCAGAGTCTATCTCTCAATGGGACAACATAAGCATCAAATCAAGCCAATAAAGGGTATAGAAAACCCTAAAATTCAAGGATCTCATACTAAACAGAAAAATGGATCGATTTTCTACCTTAAAGTTATAGATCCAAGCTGGAAACCCACTGAAATGCAATCCTATTGACCTCCCTTTGCTGGAACACTTTCTCCTTTGCAAAATCACACCAAAAATGATCAAAAAGTCTTAAACTCTCTCACAAATCGCTCACAACCGCAAGGGTATCTCTCTCTGGACTGGTAGCCGCAAATGGAGGCCATAAAGGCCTTTAAATAGGGCACAGACCCCGAGAATTAGGGTTTCAATCCACAGCGCAGACTCGTCGAGTCCACCCTTTTCGACTCGTCGAGTCCGTTCATTAATCCAGTCAGCAGTCGCGGTCCTACTCGACGAGTCTACGAGTCAACTCGTCGAGTCCCTCTCTTTTTCTCAATAATAAAATGATAAAATATAATACCTGGAAATCCGAATGTTACAATTCTCCCCCACTAGAATCAGACTTCGCCCTCGAAGTCTTACTCTTCAAACAACTCTGGATGTTGCTCACGCATCTCTAACTCCGTGTCCCAAGTCAGCTCGGACCCTCTACGATGTTGCCACTGGACCTGAACTAGGGGCACCTCCTTGTTCCTCAGAACCATGATCTTTCGATCCACAATCGCAACTAGTCTCTTAACATAATTCAGGCCGGCATCCACCTGAATATGCTCCAATGGTACCAGCTGTAATATCCGGATTTTCTGGGTTATTACTGTGTAGTTCAATCTTTTGGTTAAAGGAGAGACTCGACGAGTTGAGGATCCAACTCGCGGAGTCGAGTCGGGTTTCTCACACGGATTTAATGAGTGGACTCGACGAGTCAGAGGAGGGACTCGCCGAGTAGGTGTTGGGTAGAGAAACCCTAATTTCTTGGGTTTGGGACCTATTCAAAGGTCCTTATGGCCTTCATTTGCGGCTATTACACCCTGAGAAACCCTAGAGAGCAGAGAGAAAGCATATTATGCAAGAAGAGGGCTAATTCATCATCTTTTGGTGTGTCTTAGCAAAGGGAAGGATGGATTTCTAGCTAGGATGTCTTGTGGGACTTAAATCTTATATCATTTCATTCAGAGCTTCTGTGAGAGGTAAGGATTCATGTCCATCTTCGTTAGGGTGATAGATTTCATGAATCTAGGGTTTCTTCTCTTTTTTTGGCAAGAGATCTAGAGTATGTGATGCCCCCTTGTGTATATATCTTCAGATCTGGACCTTGAGAGGTCCAGAGAGTCCCTATTTCCCAGCTTTGTGCAGTCCTTTATGAGTTTGGAGCTAAGGTTATCATTTTAAGGGTCATTTCTCCATTTATGACTATATGCGAGTTGCATGAACGTAAAGTTTGAACCTTTACGTGTTTATTGAGCTTGGGAAGGTCGGATCTATGGATTAGAGGAACATATGTGACCTCAGAAGGGCATTTGAGTTTGATCATGAAAGCAACTCGCCGAGTTCATATTTAGACTCGACGAGTCGAGTCGGGTTGCCCTGCGATTCGAATCTAGTGGAAACCCGTCGAGTGGAAGGTTCACTCGACGAGTCGAGTGAGGCCTTGGAGGAGTCAGAAGATACGCATGGACTCGCCGAGTCACCCCTGTGTACTCGCCGAGTCTGGTCAGAGTTGATTGTTGACTGGAGTTGACTTTTGTTGACTTTGGGGTTTGGTCAACATAAGTAATCGAAGCCATGGAGGGGTAAAATGGTCTTTTACCCACTAACTGATTAGAGAGGGAAAGAGTAATCGCTGGTTTAATTAGAGTTGGGACTTCGAGTGTTAATTAGAGATATTTTCCTTATGTGTTAAGCGGTGCCGTGTTCGAGATTCAAGTGTGAGGATATCTGCTTTCTGCTTGCCAGGTGAGTCTTCTCACTATACTTTAACCTAGAGTGGTAACAGAGTTATGTGATAGAGTTATTGTATGCCATTTATTTGATGTATGGCACTACATTATTTCTATGTGATTTATGCTGTGTGTATATCAGAGTTAGGACCGAAAGGTCCACAGAGCTAGGACTAGAGGGTCCACAGAGTTAGGTTTACAGTTATGTGCCAGTGTATTTGTATGCTATTTTTTTATGAGATTTATTGCGATATGTGATATGCATGATTCAGAGTTATCAGGGTTAGGACCTTTGGGTCCATAGAGTGAGGGCCAGAGGGTCCACACAGAGTTGGGACTGGAGGGTCCCATTGAGACACACTGACCAGAGGGTCAACAGAGTTATAACCTTGAGAGGCTAATATGTGTTAGAGTGGTATTTTGGGGAACTCACTAAGCTTCGTGCTTATAGTGTTTTGTGTTATATGTTTCAGGTTTTCTCAGGATCACGGGACGACACCGGCTCGATTGTACACACCAGAGGAAGCGTTTGTTTTGAGGATTCTAGTTTATTAATTGATTGAACAAAAGAGTCATGTATTGTAATTAAAACAAAAAGGAGATTTTTATGAAAAGTGTTAAAGAGATAAACTATTTTAAATGAAAAATTTGTTTTGAAAATTTCGGTGTTACAAGTTGGTATCAGAGCCTTGGTTTGAGGGATTTGGATGCAACTTTGGGTAAATCTGGACTCAAATTGAGGAATTAAGAAAAGTTTTCAAAGAAATGATTTTCTAAAAGTGAATAAGAGTTCAAAGAGGAAGCGAGAAAGAGCATTGTGTACAATCAGCCAGAGCCTGAATGGTGATTTCCCAAAATACCCTTACTTTTGTGTTATGAGATATTTATGATACATCTTATGAGATATTATGCATGCTAGAGACAGGCTAGGTATTTCATATCTTAGGACTAGAGTGGCCTAATTTGTGATGCCTTAGCCTAGGAGTTGCTATTATATGTGATGCGCTTTTGAGTATAAGTAAGAGTCTTCAGTTGGAGTCCTTTTTGGGGATTTGAGTAAAGGAGTAATCTAGGAGAGATGCCTAGACGAGTATTGTGGTGCTAATCGAGAGAATAGTTAGAACCCGCGAGGGGTAGAGTTGCAGAGTTTGGTGGTACTTTTGAGAATGAGCAGAGCAATTGGAGTTATCGCCCGGAGTGAGTTCTATGTTTTTTTGATGCCCGAATGCTGCTTGCTTCTTTCTTTGTGGAACTCTTGATGATGGGGCAGCTACCAAGTGAATATAACGATATGCAGGAGGTAGATGGCTGGCATCATTAGGAGCTCTTCAGCGGCTGATGGCAGAGAAGTGGGAGGACCAAGGAAGAGCCTAGGGAGTAACCTTAGCCAGATGAGTATGCTGGCAGAGTAGAGCATTTCGTTTAGGAGTGAGCACGCGTGACGGAATTGGTGAACGAGAAGGTTGAGCAGCTACTTAGAAGCTCTGGGATGGTCCGTGTGGAAAGTAAGGGTAGATGTGGTAGGTATTATGGGCCCGTACTACCGAAAGCAGAGGACCCATACTCGATACAGGGAGTATTCTGAAGATTCTAAGTAACAGATTGAAGAGTGATGTTATGGTTCATGTACCATGCATCATAGCATATTGAGGACTGATGTTATGGTTCGAGTACCATACATCGGAGCAGATTGAGGAGTGATGTTATGGTTCGAGTACCATACATCATAGCAGATTGAGGAGTGATGTTATGGTTCGAGTACCATACATCAGAGCAGATTGAGGAGTGATGTTATGGTTCGTGTACCATGCATCGGAGCAGATTGAGGAGTGATGTTATGGTTCGAGTACCATGTATCGGAGTAGTTTGAGGAGTGATGTTATGGTTCGAGGACCATATATTGTAGCAGATTGAGAAGAGATGTCATGGGCCGAGTACCGTGGTTCTTAGCAAGTGATGCTTGTGATTCTCTGGTTGTCCGGTAAGGATTGATTGGTGGAATTTGGATGCGATGGGGTTTTAGGCCTGAGGGCCATGATTGAGTTCGAAGAGGCATCCCTTGAGAGGGAGGTTGAGAGCATTTCAGAGTATTTTGGTAAGATGTCAGTTGTAGTCGTAAGACTCAGGGATTAGTAGATAAGGCATTTATGGGGGATTGCGGTCTGAGTGAGCAATCAGCCGATGGAGGAGATGTCATCTTCTGTGACCTACTGGGTGTTATTTATGTTTCCTATGGGAAGTAGGAGAGGCATGAGATTTCAGTTTTGGGTTTAGGAGTGAACCCTACGGGTTGGCATTGATGACGATTTTTCCACCAGAGTATCAGGCAACATGTCTGCCGCAAGGAAATGATCTACCATGAGCAGGTAGTCAGTGGGGACTGCGATGGTCAAGGACCACATCACACCCTAATTGAGTATAGTAAGGCATGTGGTAGCGGTATCAGTGGGTAATCCAGTCGAGTATATCAGAGCGGTGGCTTTTCTGTCTATGATGGGTATTGATTATGGTAGTGGAGTCCCTATTCTCGTGATGATTCACGTGTTGGAGCGGGGGTTGAGAAGTCAAGGATGAGGAGTATGATGATTTATTGTTTCAGTCTAAGAGTCAGTGATAGTATTGGACAGTTGGGATGTTCAGTATTGGGATGGTATGAGACTTCGAATGGCTAGAGGCAGTCATGATGAGAAGTTCCTAAGGATTTCTTCGGAGATTTAGGGTATTTGAGGTTTCTTCATCTCTACATGGGGAGATCATTGGGCATTGTGTGGCACCTTCCAAGCATAGGTACGATGTTTCTGGAGGAAATCGTCTGTGGGGTAGAGTGTTGATGCATCAATTGGTGATGGTTCGAACCCTAAGTGGGGGAGAATCGGGTATTTTATTAAGGGAATCAAAGATTTGTGCAAGAGCCGATGGGGGTTGGATGCAGAAACCCACTGCTCGAATTCATGAGACCAGGGTCATTGGTGATCAAGGAAAGGTGCAGATCGAGATAATGCATGTGGTATGTGTCTGAGAAAGGATGGGTGTCTCCACGGCAGGTGGCCAATGGTCAGGAATCTGGTGGTGGTCAGGGTCGTTTCAAGTGGAAGACTCGTAATGATGGTATGGGCAGTTGAGAACTTCTAGGTCGAAGTATGGATTGTATATGCCCTTTTAGGGGTGGATAGACGATTATCGATCAGCCAACTCCCGGGCCGGTATGTGTATTCTTGCTTGGATTTTGAGCAGTAGGGGAAAGGGTTTCGGAGGATCATTGACGTGTTCTGAAGCATTAGCGCTTTCTTTGTATTCCAATTGAGTGTTTGGATACACTGAAGTTGCGCATTGGGTAAAATCAAGAATTATTTATGGGGTTAAGAGGAAATGTATTGTTGTATCTGTATGGTGCTGGGAGTAGGAGATCAGTGGTTGAGGCAAGACATCGTGATGTTCTGTAATGGTGTTCCATGGTACCCGGGTATAATGTTCCAATTTCGGAGTTATTTAGAATCTTGAGTATGAGGCGACTAGTGGTGTATCATGTATCTACGGTTCCAGTGGGAGCCCTTCGGGTATTGACATCAAGAAGGATTATTTAAGAAAGTGGATCTCCGCAGAGGTAGGTATTTTGTTATGGTGGTTGCCGCCAGAGTCTGTGATGCTGTTGAGAGAAAAACTTTGAGACACACTTGAACAAAATGGTTAGACCAAGTATATAGCGGAATAGTTAATCTCGAAGGATCTGTTAGCTCAACAATAATATTAATAGTTAGAAGTTAGCGAGTTAGATGCGGAAAAAAGTAATATAAATGACAGCAACATTATATCAAGTATACACGTTAGTTGATTCATAACTTGGAATGCATTCAAACCAATGTTAGTAAGTGAGATCAAACTTAGTGAATAAGTCACAAAGACTTGCTCCGAAGAGTGATTACAATCAGATATGTTTAAGTAAGAAGTGAAGAGTGAAGAGTGATAGAATGATAACTTCAGAGATCGTATTCAGATGGAATGCATAAGTTATCGGTGATTGAGAGGTATTCAATACAAGATAACACGTCTCTATTTATAGACTTAGAACTACACTAGATTACAACTCTATGAGCAGCCGTGCAAGGCATACTGTAACACCCGGTTTCCCAGGTATATTAATTATATTGTAATTTCTTCATTTTTGAGGCGACTCGATGAGTTGGTGCTTAGACTCGTCGAGTCTGGTCGCGACTGGATGATGTGTTTAATGAAGGGACTCGCCGAGTCCGAACTGCCGAAAGAAACCCTAATTTCATGGGTTTGGGACCTATTTAAAGGCCCTTATGGCGTCCATTTGCGGCTACCTATTCTCAGAGAGAAACCCTAGAGTGTTTGAGCGATTTGGGAGAGAGAGGAAGCCATTATTGACTTTTGTGGTGTTGTTTAGCAAGAAGAAGGAGATCCAAGTCAAGGGGAAACAAAGGAGGTTGCTATTATGTGGATTTGAAGCTTAGATCATCACATTTGAGGTAGTAATTCGACTATCCTTCTGTTCTTATGATGATCATATGGATTTAGGGTTTCTTAGACCCTTTGTTGGTTAGATTTGATGTCCAAATAGTCCCTTTTGGTGATGAGGCTTTGGATCTGGATCCACAGAGGTCTAGAGAGCCTTACTCATTAAGCTTTATGAGGATCAATGGAGGTTATGACCTTGGGTTATGGTATTTGGGGCTAAATCATCATATATAATCAAATAGATGTTGTATGTGCATCAAGATAGAAACTTTACGTGGTTATTGGGTTTGGGAATGATAGATCTATAGGTTAGAGGACTGGTTCTGACCTCTGGAAGTTGTTTGAGGATGTGCATGGAATGAACTCGCCGAGTCCAGGATCAGACTCGACGAGTCGGGGCGGGTTGTCCCGTGTCTCAGATTAGTTGATGACCCTCCGAGTTGGGTGAGTGACTCGGTGAGTCAGAAGGGATTCAGAGGAAATGAATTCATGTATGGACTCGACGAGTCGGGTTAAGGTTGACCGTTGACCGTTGACCAGGGGTGACCAGTGTTGACTTGTTAGTGTTAGTCAAACTAAGTCAGAAAAAGTATTAATTAGAGATGTAGTTATGATATAGGAGGTCGAGAGGTCGGGAGATCAAGCACGAGTGAGTATCCGACATCAGTAAGGTGAGTCTTCTCACTATGTCGTACCCGATTGGGTAGCTATATGTGATCGGAAGGTCTTATGTTTATGATGTATATGTGATGCATGTTATATGTGATATGTTATGATATGAGCATGATGATGTGGACCGAAAGGTCAAGATGATAAGGACCGGAAGGTCAACAGGGTTACGGGACGGAAATCCCCTGAGACACTTGGATCGGAAGATCCTAAGGCCTGGAAGGGCGTATGTGCTATACGTGGTATCTTGGGGAACTCACTAAGCATTTATGCTTACCGTTTGTGTGATATGTGTTTCAGGTACCAGTGATGACTGCGGGAAGGCGTCAGCTTGATCAGTAGACACTTGCAGATGACATGTTTTGAGATCTTGGGATATGTATTTTGTTATGTATTTTGAGAGGATATTGGATATTCGATTTCGAACGATTTGGAAGTGAAATGTTTTATTAAAATAAATTGAAAAAAATTGTTTGAAATTTTAATGGTGTTACAAATTGGTATCAGAGCCTTGGTTTGAGGGATTCGGATTCACCTTCGGGTGTATTTGAACTCAAACTCAGGATTTGAGAAAAATTTTCAATAAATAAACAATTTTTTTAAAAGAGTAAAAGAATTTGAAAGATACGCGAGAAAGTAGTGTGTAAGATCAGCCAGCGCCCGAACGGTGATTTCCTAAAATACCCTTACATTTTGTGTTATGAGATATGTTGAAATGTGTTATGCATGCTAGAATAGGCTAGGTATTCATATTAGGACTAGAGTGGCCTGATTTGTGATGCCTTAGCCTTGGATGATTTCTGCTGCCATGAGATGCTTTAGAGCGAATAAGTAGCAGTGAGGTGCAATGAGGGCCTACCAAAGGGTAGTTTACGTGTGGAAAGAGATAGAGTACTTGGGACTTGGGATCCTTGGAGGATGACTTGAGATGAATACTGATAATGTGTGGAAGGTAGTATTGGGCCCGTACTACTGGAAACACCGGATCAGTGTGCAACCCAAGTAGGAATCCGTCGGATTCTAGAAATCGAGTAGGGTTGGGTTATCGGGTGTAAGTACACTCGAGCGAGTGTCTGATATTTTTTTTATGTTGTATTTCAAAGACATCATGGTTGGGATGCGCCATAGACCAGAGACCCGGGAGGGAGGTGTGAGCGACGAGGAGCTCCGCCAGATGATTCATGATGAGGTGGCTGCTGCCATCCGAGCTGAGATTCCAGAGATGTTCGGGTCTATTAAGACCACATTGATTGAGACCTTTGATGAGCGATATGCTGCTCTTACTGATGCTGCTGTTGCTGCAGCCACTGCGGCCGTTGCTGTTGCCAGGCCGCAAGGGGGTGACTCGTTGTTGTACCGGGAGTTCAACAACATGTAGCCACCAGAGTTTGATGGGACTCAGGATCCGATAGCCACGATGAGGTGGATCTTAGACATCGAGGGGTGCTTTTACACATGTTCATGTCCAGAGCATCTGAGAGTTCGGTTCACGCTAAACCAGCTTCGCTTGGGGGCGAAGGATTGGTGGAAATTCGTGACAATGCATTTTTCTCCAGCAGAGCTTACTACTGTGACCTGGGAGAGGTTTACCGCTATGTTTCGTGATGAGTACGTTCCCCTGGTGGAACGGGAGCGTTTGGCTCATGAGTTCTTGACCCTCAAGCAGGGTACCGAGTCAGTTACTGTGATTACCCAGATGTTTCATGAGAGAGCGATGTTCTGTGCTGAGCACGTGTCGACCGAGCAGGCACGTATGAGCTGATTTATGAGCATTTTGATGAGAGACATTCATGAGTTCGTGGCGAACTCATCGTATCAGACATTTGATGAGCTCCAGGCAAATGCCCGAAAGAGGGAGATTGAGCTGCAGACTCAGGCCAGGGAGGAGGCCGAGTCTCAGAGCAGGGATCGCCGACCGGCACAGTCTCAGCCGGCGACCAAGCGGGGAAAGCCCGCTGATTCGAGATCTGGAGGCCTGAAGGGCCGCACTTGCGGGAAGTGTGGCAAGGGTTATGATGGAGTTTGTAGATCGGGTGCTTGCTACAAGTGTGGCAAGGAGGGGCATATCGCCAAGGATTTCCCCCAAGGATTCATAGTTTGCTTTCATTGAAACCAGACTGGACACTGGAAGGTGGAGTGCCCAAAGTTATAGGGGACGACACAGGGAGCCTCTCAGGGATCTGCCCCTGTTGCTGCGAGAGCCATTGAGGGTCGGCCGTTGAAGGTCGAGGCGCCGAAGGCGCGAGGGAGAGCGTTCCAGCTGACAGCGGAGGAGGTCCGTGCAGCACCCGACGTCGTGGCTGGTATGTATTTTGTTCATGTTTATTTATGTTGTTACGAGATATTGTGTTTATATTATGTTATGCGTAGGTACTTTTCTTTTGAATTCTGTACCTGCTTTGGTGTTATTTGACTCGGGTGCGAGTCGGTCTTTTGTGTCATTAGCATTCTGTAGACACATCAGTACCCCGCGAGAGGCGATGAGTCGACCTCTGCGTGTTTCTATAGCTGACGAGTGAGTAGTGTATGCTACGGATGTGATTTGGGAGTGTGTGCTAGAGATCTTCGGTGTTGGGTTTCCGATAGATCTGGTTCCGATTGCAATGGGGGATGTATGCGTTATCGTGGGCATGGATTGGATGATCCGTGTTGGGGCAGTGATAGACTACGAGCAGCAGCTGGTGACTATCTGAAATCCTAGTGGGGGAGTGCTGACGGTTTATGGGGAGGGTACTCGTAGTGGGTCAGCATTCTGTTCGGCTGCCAGAGCGAGGCAGAGTTTGCAGCAGGGCTGCAAGGGATTCGTAGCTTATGTGATCGATGCGCGGGAGGCCACTGGGAGCCCAAGTTCAGTTGATGATGTCCCGTTAGTGCGTGAGTTCTCGGATGTATTTCCTGAGGAGTTGCCGGGTGTGCCTCCCGAGAGGCAGGTGGAGTTTCGCATCGATTTGATTCCCGGGGCCGCGCCTATCTCTAAAGTGCCTTATCGCCTAGCACCACCAGAGATGCAGGAGTTATTCTCACAGCTGCAGGAGCTGTTAGGGAAGGGGTTCTTTCGTCCGAGTAGCTCGCCTTGGGGAGCGCCGATTCTCTTCGTTAAGAAGAAGGATGGTTCACACCGGATGTGTATCGATTACCGGGAGTTGAACAAGTTAACGGTTAAGAACCGTTATCCGTTACCTAGGATTGATGATTTTTTTGATCAGCTGCAGGGGGCATCTTGGTTCTCCAAGATTGATTTGAGGTCTGGATATCATTAGATGAGGGTGCGCGATGAGTTCGTGGTGATGCCTTTTGGGCTCACCAATGCGCCAGCAGCGTTCATGGATCTCATGAACAGAGTATGTAGGTCGATGATGGATCGATCAGTGATTGTGTTCATTGATGATATCCTGGTATATTCTAGATCCCGAGAGCAGCATGAGGAACACTTGAGAGAGGTTCTTGAGGTGTTGAGGTCGGAGAGGCTTTATGCCAAATTCTCCAAGTGTGATTTCTGGTTACGGGAGGTCCAGTTCCTGGGGCATCTCCTTAACCAGAATGGGATTTTGGTCGATCCAGCTAAGATTGAGGTGGTGATGAGCTGGGAGGTACCGAAGTCTGCCTCCGAGATCAGGAGTTTTCTGGGGTTGGCCGGTTATTATCGGAGATTCATTCAGGATTTCTCCAAGATTGCGGTGCCACTCACTAGGTTGACTCGGAAGGGTGTTACTTTTTCATGGGGTCCAGAGCAGCAGACCTCGTTTGAGACTCTTCGCCAGAAGCTATGCGAAGCCCCGGTGTTATCCCTTCCAGAGGGAGTTGATGATTTTGTGGTTTATTGCGATGCATCAATACCAGGGTTAGGCGCGGTGCTTATGTAGATGGGGCATGTGATAGCGTACGCATCGAGGCAGCTGAAGCCTCATGAGGTGAGGTATCCCACTCATGATCTGTAGTTGGGGGCGGTAGTGTTCGCCCTCAAGATCTGGCGTCACTATCTGTATGGGGTTCGGTGTACCATATACACAGACCACAAGAGTTTGAAGTATTTGATGGATCAGCCCAACCTGAACATGCGACAGAGGAGATGATTGGATGTGGTAAAGGATTATGATTGTGAGATGTTTGTATGAGATTGACAGTGATGACTCCGGTGTTGGATACCATTCGAGGGGCCCAGGCGGAGGCTGCGAGATCGGAGAACCAAAAAAGGGAACGGGTGATCGGGCAGGTATCGGAGTTCGTTACCGATAGTCGAGGACTTATGACATTTCAGGATTGTATATGGGTACCGTTTGTGGGAGGGACGCATACCATTTTGATGGAAGAGGCTCACCGATCGAAGTTCTCGATCCATCCCGAGGCTACTAAGATGTATTTGGACCTAAAAAGGGAGTATTGGTGGCCCTGTATGAAGAGGGATGTCGCATCGTTTGTAGAGAGATGCCTTACCTGTCGCAAGGTTAAGGCCGAGCATCAACGTCCAGATGGTAAGCTGCAGCCGTTAGAGATTCCCGAGTTGAAAGGGGAAGAGATTACCATGGATTTCATCACCAAATTGTCGAGGACTGCGTGAGGCGTCGATGCAATTTGGGTGATTGTGGACAGGTTGACGAAGAGCGCTCATTTCCTTGCGATTAGTGAGAGCTCTTCCGTGGAGAGGTTGGCAGAGATATACGTAAGGGAGGTGGTACTGCGGCATGGGGTGCCGATCTCGATTGTCTCAGATCGATATGTGCGTAACACTTCCAGATTTTGGAAGAAATTTCATGAGGAATTGGGTACAAGGCTGTATTTTAGTACCGCATACCACCCACAGACTGATGGGCAGAGTGAGCGGACGATTCAGACGCTCGAGGACATGCTCCAAGCATGTGTGTTGGATTTTGGCGAGAGTTGTGACACGTACTTACCCTTGGCAGAGTTTTCCTACAACAACAACCATCATTCGAGCATTGGTATGCGACCCTTTGAGCTGTTGTATGGGAGGAGGTGTCGGACCCCCATTTGCTGGGGAGAGATAGGGCAGCATGTGATGGGTAGTACAGAGATCATGCTTCAGACGACCGATTAGATTCAGCAGGTCAGGCAGAGGTTATTGACAGCCCAGAGCCGTCAGAAAAGTTATGCGGATAGACGAAGGTCAGAGCTCGAGTTCCAGGTGGGTGACTTTGTTCTCCTGAAAGTCTCACCTTGGAAAGGTGTGATTCGATTAAGGAAGAGGGGCAAGTTGGGGCCTCGGTATATTGGTCCCTTCCGGGTGACCGGTAGGGTGGGCAGGGTAGCATATCGTTTGGAGCTACCAGCGGAGTTGAGAGTCAGATTCATGATACCTTCAACGTATCTCAGTTGAGGAAGTGTATCGCCGACGAATCGGCCGTGGTTCCATTGGAGGATATTCAGGTTGATGCGAGCCTGAACTACTTTGAGAGACCGATCGCGATTCAGGACAGGAGGATCAAAATTCTGAGGAGCAAGGAGGTATCATTGGTTCAGGTCCAGTGGCAACATTAGAAGGCGTCCGAGCTGACTTGGGAACAGAAGTTAGAGATGCGTGGGCAGTACCCCGAGTTATTTGCTGATCGAGACTTCGAGGGCGAAGTTTGATTCTAGTGGGGGAGAATTGTAACACCCGGTTTCCCAGGTATATTAATTATATTGTAATTTCTTCATTTTTGAGGCGACTCATCAAGTCGGGTCGCGACTGGATGATGTGTTTAATGAGGGGAATCGATGAGTCCGGGGAGTGACTTGTCGAGTCCGAACTGCCGAAAGAAACCCTAATTTCATGGGTTTGGGACCTATTTAAAGGCCCTTATGGCGTCCATTTGCGGCTACCTATTCTCAGAGAGAAACCCTAGAGTGTTTGAGCGATTTGGGAGAGAGAGGAAGCCATTATTGACTTTTGTGGTGTTGTTTAGCAAGAAGAAGGAGATCCAAGTCAAGGGGAAACAAAGGAGGTTGCTATTCTGTGGATTTGAAGCTTAGATCATCACATTTGAGGTAGTAATTCGACTATCCTTCTGTTCTTATGATGATCATATGGATTTAGGGTTTCTTAGACCCTTTGTTGGTTAGATTTGATGTCCAAATAGTCCCTTTTGGTGATGAGGCTTTGGATCTGGATCCACAGAGGTCTAGAGAGCCTTACTCATTAAGCTTTATGAGGATCAATGGAGGTTATGACCTTGGGTTATGGTATTTGGGGCTAAATCATCATATATAATCAAATAGATGTTGTATGTGCATCAAGATAGAAACTTTACGTGGTTATTGGGTTTGGGAATGATAGATCTATAGGTTAGAGGACTGGTTCTGACCTCTGGAAGTTGTTTGAGGATGTGCGTGGAATGAACTCACCGAGTCCAGGATCAGACTCGACGAGTCGGGGCTGGTTGTCCCGTGTCTCAGACTAGTTGATGACCCTCCGAGTTGGGTGAGTGACTCGGTGAGTCAGAAGGGATTCAGAGGAAATGAATTCATGTATGGACTCAACAAGTTTGTGCAAGACTCGACGAGTCGGGTCAAGGTTCACCGTTGACCGTTGACCAGGGTTGACCAGTGTTGACTTGTTAGTGTTAGTCAAACTAAGTCAGGAAAAGTATTAATTAGAGATGTACTTATGAAATAGGAGGCCGAGAGGTCTAAAGATCGTGCACGAGTGACTATCCGACATCAGTAAGGTGAGTTTTCTCACTATGTTGTACCCGATTGGGTAGCTATATGTGACCGGAAGGTCTTATGTGATGCATGTTATATGTGATATGTTATGATATGAGCATGATGATGTGGACCGGAAGGTCAAGATGATAAGGACCGGAAGGTCAACATGGTTACGGGATGGAAATCCCCTGAGACACTTGGATCGGAAGATCCTAAGGCCTGGAAGGGCTTATGTGCTATACGTGGTATCTTGGGGAACTCACTAAGCATTTATACTTACTGTTTGTTTGATATGTGTTTCAGGTACCAGTGATGACCGCGGGAAGGCGCCAGCTTGATCAATACACACTTGCAGATGACAAGTTTTGAGATCTTGGGATATGGATTTTGTTATGTATTTTGAGAGGATATTGGATATTCGATTTCGAACGATTTGGAAGTGAAATGTTTTATTTAAATAAATTGAAAAAAATTGTTTGAAATTTTAACGGTGTTACACATACTGGATAATTGAGTGTATTACATAAATGACAAATATAGTAATCTAGCTAATTTGATTGTGGTAGCTAACTCTGGTTGCTGATGCGGTTGCGGTAGAGAAATGGTTGTGGTAGCTAAGTTCAAGAGGGTCACTTTCATGATTCAACAATTTCCCCCCTAAGTGACCTCTTTAACTTTGGTTCAACTATCAAGTTTGAGGAACTTGATCAAAATCCACCAAAATTTCCTGACGTTTTCCAGCCATGTGATTCTTCTTGTAATCTTGAACTTGACTTCTGCGGTAGTATGCTTCGATCTTTCAACTGCAGTCTGGTAGATGTCAAGTTGTTTCTTGGGTAGGCAGTTCATGGCAGTCATTAGAATGAAGTATTTGATATTGTCAGTCTTCCTTTTGAAGATGATTCCAAGTTCAGGAAAGTTTGTTGTGCCTAAAGATCTTTCTTCAAAGCCTTCAGTAGGCATTGACACAGGTTTAAGAGGTGGGGGATCAAACTTCTTGAGGATGGTGGGATAGATATCCGCATCTATCTTGGCAAAATCATAGACCGTATCCCTCAGAAAAGATTTGGCTTTTTCAAGCGCTATCTGCATTTTAGGATGCTTCTCTGATTTGTTTTGGAACACCCTGGCAATGAGGAAGATTTTTTCCGGATTCATACAAGGAAAGTCTGCCTGAGTGCGGATGTAGTCATGCTCTCTTCTGGTGAGGGTATATTGGATAAAATCAGTCTTCATGAACTTCCGCATCTTGTAGTTCTTGACTGCGTATGGTCTATCGTTAGACCATATTTTGTTAATGGAGGAGGCGTGCTTGGCATAGAAACGATTAAGTCTTTCAAACACTATTGGCAATCGTTTGTGGGCAGGAAGGCTGCAGTCAAATGGCTCAAATACAGCAAAGTATTTGGCATTGGGAGAAATTGGAATATCCCAGTATCCATCAGTAGGGGGTTCAGCATATGTAAGGTGCGGTGTGTAGTCTTCATCCAATAGCCTGCGGTGCGGATTGACCCATGAATTAAACAAGGATTCATCTATCATAGTGTCTAATCCGCGTTCTCTCCAAATTAATTCTGCCAGCTAGGCTGCTTTCCAATCATGCTTTCTTTGGGCTGTGGCAGGGGAGTCTGTGGAGCTTGCGGATGACATATTCTCCTCAAGATTTTTGAAGTGAGGAGGAGTCTCAGGCTTTTTGGGAGTATGCTGAGATGGTTGCGGTGAAGGCTGCGGTGTGGGAATTTTGTTGTTGATGATGGGGGGGACTCTGATTATTGGGAGAATCAGAGTGATGGGCTTCTTCTTATTCTTCACTTCCCCCTCTTGAGGAATGCAGCACAGGTGCTTCCTCAAGCCCTGCTTAAGTCCATCCACTTTGGCAAAAACTTCATGGAATTGAGCTTTTAGGATTTCTGCCAATTGGGAATTGTTTGGAGTGGAGGAGCTGAAGACTAACTTGTGGATTTCTTTGGTTAGCTGGAGGATCTCAGGGCCATGGAAGTTGTAGGAAAGGGATTTCTACAATCTGTTGATTGTTGCTTGAAGAACAGAGATAGTGGACTCATAAGCAGTATAAGTCTTATCTATCACTTTTTGAGACTGAGAAGCTTGATCCGCGATGGTTGCCTGGAGATCCGTTTTGATTGCGGTCACCTCCATGATGAGTCGTTCTGCTGCATCCAAGAATTCTTTGTGGTCAGCCTTGCGGTTGTTGTCAGGGGACTGGATCCCCATCTCTGCTTTAAGAGAGATGCCTTCAGCAGCCATACGTTCCCTTGTTTCTAGACGCTCTATTCTTTCAATCAGTGACTGAGGTCTTGGAGTGTCTTCAGGTTGCGGTTGAGTAGGATTGACCGCAGCTAAGATCTGATTGAGTTTGGCTTGAAGGCTCATGAACTCTTTCCTGGTCACCACATTCTTCTTCTTCTTCTTCTTCTTCTTGGGTTTAGAGGTGGAGTGATGAGAACCACTAGACTCATCTTCTTCTTCCAACATCATCAGGTCATCGTCGGAATGGTTTGGCTTGTTGACCTCTTGGATGTCTTCATCATCAAAACCGAAGGTGGGAGCTGAACTGAGTTCAATTGCGGGTTCTCCGTCTTGTGATGGATTGACTGTAGGATAGGGTGATGGGATGGAAGTTGGAGTAGGAGAAACTTTGGAGGTACCTGCAGGTGCACTAGAAGCTTGTGCTTTGAGAACTGTTTCTGCCATCTCATCCATCCAGTTTTGAACTTTTTGAATGGTGGCTACAGTATGGGCATTACTGATGGCATTTTCCCAATACCTAGCCACGGACTGGATCTCCTGTTCTTTATATTGTTGCTGCTTGATTTGTTGTTCCTTGTGGGCTTGGAAAGCCCTTCTCAATGCTTCATACTTCTTGATATCAGTTGCGGTCATTGGTTGATAACAACTCCAAGAATCGCTAGAGTTACTACCGTCAATTCCTTGAGTTCGCACCAAGGTGTCCCTTGGGTTCACGGATCCTAGCACATTTGTGCTCACCGTGCCTAAACCACCTATAAGAGATGAAAGCAAAGTAAGATTTCCTGAGCTTCCTCGGTCTCCTTGACCCATGGTCAAGTCTGGCCTCGGCTCAGTTCTGGCATGGGCGAAAGAAGTGCCCTGCGGATGGGAATATGTTTGTAGTGTTTGGGTGACAGAAAGAAGGATGGAGCGCAACTCCTCTAGAGAAAAGAAATGCAGTCGGGAAGCCCTGGAGACCTTAGGGCGTGAACCAGTGTCATTCTCTTGGGAGTGCACGGGGGGGGGGGGGGGGGGGGGAGTCTCCAAGTATATGAGAATCTAAATCAGACTCACTTTCTGAGTCTGATTGAAAAATGATGTTGGTGTTGAATGGGTCTGCGGCCACCCCACGGACTATTGGAGCCTTTTGAGAGGCTTCAGCATCGGTCCAGTCACACATATGGCTACAGCTATCGATTGTTTTTCTTTTCTTGAGAATAGAGATTGATAGCATGTCCTCATCTGAATCACTGCTAGATACAGTTTGGGGAGGTTTTGTTTTACGTTTCTTGGTGGGTGCGGTTTGTTTGGGAGCATCCTTCTTGGGTGTTCTTTGTTTCTTCTTGGATGCCAATAGCTTTCTTTTTTGAGAAAGATTGGATAGTGTAGTGGCAGAGGGGACTGCGGTACCCTCAGGTTTAATGGTTGCAGATGGAAGAGGCGGGGTAGAAGGGTATGGGGCAATACCCTCCGTAGCCTCAATGTGGTTTGAGACATCGGCGGTCTCAAGACCAAGGGTTGAAAGAATATGAATGGGAAGTCTGCGGATCAGTCGAAAAACAGTTTGATTAGAAGAAGGGAGGTACCTTTTAAGATCCTTAGTGACAAAAATGTTGATGTCACTACCCATATCTATTCCAGCGTCTACATGTAGGTCTGATATGCAAAGAGACCAAAATCTTGCAAATGTGAGCTCGGTTGGGTTTTCCTTCAGGTGCTCCTTGGGAATGTACTGAATGAAATCGTCCCAAAGAATTTGCCCGTAATTGACGTCGTGTCCAGTGAAGATGATCCATACCAATTCCAAAAGCTTTAGTCCCATATTGTCAATGCCCCCGGGTCTGCCGGATAGGCAGCGGATGGCAAAGTGACACACAAACTGCCAAACCGCAGGCAGCTGATTCTTTTTGAACTAACCAATCTCTCGAATTGGTTTTTGATACCCCATCTGGTAGAGTGCGGATATGGCGTCAGCCATTAATGGTGAGAAGACTTTGATGGAGGGATGAACCAGAAGGTTAATGGCTGAGAGGAACTTTTCTTTGGACAAGATGACCAAAGAATCGTTAATGAGATTGAGATGAACTTCTTGGGGGTTTTCCAGTGGGCGATAAGGAGAGAAAGCACTTTTGAAGAGATTAGAAACCGGAACAACGTCTGTAAATGCATCAAATGGACCAAACAGAGGGTGGTTCTTGAGAAACTTGATCATGAGCTTGATGGGAGAATTGTATGAAGGATGATCTTCAAACACTGCTCTAAAATTGCTTGATGCAATTGTAGGAGAGTCTGAACCTGCTGGATTCATCGAACCAGAAGCCTTGGATTGCTTCTTTGATACTCCTGATTTCACCATTGTTGAAGTTTGAAGGTGTTTGAAGAAGAAGTAGAACACATAGTTCTTGATGGTTTTGAGAGGGAATGATCGATATTCAGAAAGCGTAAAGTGAATTTAGGGAAGCAGTTGGGTTTATAAAAGGGGGTGAAAAAAATGTTTAACCCTAGGTAAATGGCAAGAATAGGGTAAAACGTCGATTGGGGTTTTAGGGGGAATTTATGAATTTTGGATTAAAGCTCAGCCACACATAATTAAAACGAGTTGTAAAAGATTTTGGGAGATTTCCAAAAGGGGTTTGCATTTAATGTAAAGTCAGACGCATGTCAATACGTCAGGTAATCGTGGGGGTGATGGGAGAGGAAGTGGTAACAGATGGGACGTGTTAGGGAGAGGAAAGGACAAATTAAGGATGAATTTATTGGAAAAACGTTCTTTTTGTCATCATCCCTAAAATAGGTCTGATAAAAGGATTATTTAGAAAGAGAAAGTGACAGTTTCTAAGGAGAATGTTTTATTTTATTTAATGAAGGATCATTAAATAGCACACAAAGATTCACAAGTTGATAAAACAATTGAGAAATTATCACGGCGATTGTGGATGAAAACTTCATTGCGGTTTGGAATTTCATCGTGGATGAACAAAGAAAAGACTACAGTGAGAAACTGAGAGAAGCACTTGTACAAAAGTTAGTAATCACAAACAAGAAGGACCCATGAAAGATAGATATAATATATGGTTGAGGTACATTGACTATAGAACAGGGGATGTTCCAAAACCATTTATTGTAAATAACTTTCAGTAAGGACCGTAATGGGGACCAGGAAGGTCTGCGGTGCTTGTTAATTCAAGAAGAATTTAGGATCCGGATTCATCATTCCCAATATTTTTAGGAACACATTGAGTTTTGAAGAGTCAAGTGCTTTTGTAAAAACATCAACAATCTCCTCATCAGTAGGAACAAAGATGAGTTCAATATTACCTTTCAGAATATGGTCTTTGATGAAATGATACCGTAGCTCAATATGTTTAGTCTTGGAGTGCTGAATAGGATTATGAGAGATCGCTATGACACTTTCAGAGTCATAGTAAATTGGTATCCGCAACATCTTGTATCCGTAGTCTAACAGTTGTGTCTTCATCCAAAGGACTTGGGAACAACAGCTGGCTGCGGCCACATATTCTGCTTCTGCGGTAGATAAAGAAACACAACTTTGTTTTCTTGAGGACCAGCTGACAAGTCTTCCTCCTAAAAATTGACATCCACCAGATGTACTTTTTTGATCAAGTTTGCATCCGGCATGATCTGCATCAGTAAATGCTTGAAGACTGAAGTCATTTCCTGTGGGGTACCATAGACCAAGAGATTTGCTTCCTTTTAGGTACCGAAGAATTTGTTTGGCTGCGGTCATGTGTGACACTTTTGGTCCAGCCTGGTACCTTGCACACACACCGGTTGCAAAGACATTGTCAGGTCTGCTTGCGGTAAGATAGATTAGCGAGCCAATGATACCTCTATAAGTCTTGTGATTTCAGATTCACCAGAAGGATCCACAGAGATCTTATATCCGAAGGCCATAGGGACCTTAGCAGAAGAGCAGTTGTCCATAGAGTATTTCTTCAGAAGTTTAGTGGTGTATTTCTTTTGATGAATGAATATCCCTTGCTGAATTTGTTTGACTTGAAGACCTAGAAAGAAGTTAATCTCTCTATTCATGCTCATTTGAAACTTGTTTGTCACGAGCTTAGCAAATTCATCCACCATTCCTTGATCAGATGATCCGAAGATGATATCATCCACATATATTTGTACAAGCATAAGGTAAGACCCGTTTGCTTTTCTAAATAGTGTGGGATCAATCACTCCTCTTTTGTAGCCTGAAGAGACTAAGAATTCAGAAAGAGTTTCATACCAGGCTCTAGGGGCTTGCTTCAGACCGTAGACTGCTTTCTGAAGCTTGTAGCAGTGATCAGGGAACTCGATACTTTCAAATCCGGGAGGTTTTTGAAGATAAACCTCTTCTTTTAATTCCCCATTGAGAAAAGCACTCTTAACGTCCATTTGGTGAACTTTGATGTTTGTGAGAAGCATATGCTAAGAAGATTCTGATTGCTTCCATTCTAGCTACCAGAATGTATGTATTATCGTAGTCAACACCTTCCAGTTGACTATAGCCTTTAGCAACTAGCTTTGACTTATTTCTGATAACCGAACCAGATTCATCTAGCTTGTTCTTGAAAACCCATATTGTACCAACAATAGTATGACCTTGTGGAATGGGAACAAGTTGTCACACTTTGTTTCTTTCAAATTCTTCCAGTTTTTCTTGCATTGCAGAAATCCAATCTGGTTCCAATAATGCTTCATTGATAGATCGGGGCTTGACTGCGGACATAAATGATGCATAGTGACAATGATCAGACAAATCTTTGGCAAATCGAGTTTGGATACCTGCGGATGGGTTACCAATAATTTGGCCTGGTGGGCGATCCTTTGTCCATACATGTAGACGAGGCATCAGATGATCAACAGATATGGTTGAAGGAATGTTTTCAATATCAGAGGTTGCTTCGGATTGGGGAGGAAGTTCCCCCTGGATTTGTGAATAGCCTGCTGAGTCATCTTGACTTGTTGGAGCGAGAGAGGTATTTTATTTGAAAGGTTCCCCCCTGGATTGTTGAAAGGAGTCTATCTAGAACCTAAGAGGGTTCCCCATGGACTGCGGATGGGAGAGTGACAATTCTTGGATCGGTTCTAGTGTCAAAATGTTCTATGAGTTCATCATCCGAATCCGAAGATACGTTTGATGATAATGTTTCTCTGTGAGCAGGAATTTGAACAACATCAAGTACTGGAACCTCGATGGTTGCGGGTAGATCTGAAGTAGAGCTTTCCCCCCTCAACCGGAGAGGTGGAAGTATTTATAGATACTACTTCGGATGGAGATGGTCCAGAAATATCAGCGTGTTGTTGTTGAGCTGCGGGAGACACAAGAACTTTGGATAGTTTTGCCGTTTCAACAGGATCGAAGAGATCATCATAATTGACTTCAACTAGATTTAAAGGACCGGAAGAGGCAGGAATGTCACATTCCATGATTGCGGTGGTTTCATTGGATGAATGTGACATCCCCTAATTTCTCGATCAGAAATGACCGATTTAATTTATGCTTTTTAAAATAAAATCAGAGAAATCTTTTTTAAAATCAGAGAAATCTTTATCAAAACCCTTCATTAAGAAGGTATATATTTTTCATATATATCAAAACCTCGGGATGTGATGTTTCGATACAGATCAAAAGCATAACAAGACATTATAAGCCTTTCAACAGTTATTTACAACTACTGGCCTATAATCCAAAAATCTCTCGTCGTCCTCCGACTACGCTCGGGGTCCACTACCCGTAACATAAAAAGCTGAGGGGGTCAGGCTTGGGAGCCTAGTGAACATATAGGGTTTTCAACCCACAGTAATAATAAACTTATTAAGTTCACCAATCAACAATAACCCTGATTACCCGTTTCCGTTATCCTCACTTTACGTCCCTAAACACATATCACAAGGGACCTAGCTTAAAGAATATCATTGGGATGGAAACTACTGCTAAGGGGTTTCCTCAGCCATACATGTCCTAAAGGCAACCATGAGGGGGATGGAGTACAACGAATGAATACCCAAGTTCATTAACACCTACATGTTGCGGACCTACTAATGTTTCCCACTAGACTGTCTAGAAAGTCCGTGGTCGTCATCCAAACTCCGCTAGATGACTGGATCTCAAAACACATCGAGGCCTCTCATCAATTTTATTTTATCACACATCACTATCTATCCATGTTCTACCCAACATATTTGTAGATAAAAATACTTATATAGTTTAAAACTTGTATAAAACATCAACTCAATAGTCATCTCAAATAAACAATTAATATATTTACACATAGCACGTATTATAAGGTAAATACTTCATATCTATGTGTAAAATGAAAGTGACTATACACTAACTTGATTTGATGATAATCGGGTAGCAATTCGTTTCCTAAAACGATTGTTTCTAATAAAACCGGGAGTTTTATTGAGAAACTGGGCTTTGCAAAGGCCGGGCTTCGAAACCAAAAAGATAAATTTTCCGGGCTTCTCGGGCGCTTCGTGGAGTATTCCGGAGCTTATAATCGATACCGTATCTTTGGGGGATGTGAATATGAAGAAAATATGGGAAAAGGGGTTAAAAGTGGCAAATTTCCAAAGTTACCCAGGAGGTCTCGCACCCTTCTATTTATAGGGGCGAAGCTTCTGATCCGACGGCTAGAAAGAAGCTATGTGTCGCAGATCCGAAGCTCGCAGGGGGATGGCTTGCAAGTGGGCTGCGCGTGCGAAGGCTTGCTGTCCTCTTCTGATTGGACCGAAGTCTACTGGTCCGAAGTCGGCTTGGTGGTGGGGTCCGCAGGCGAGGGTGCGCAGGTGGCAGCACGTGCAAAGGCCTCGGTGGCAGTTGTTGATTGGACTGCGGAGAAGTGACCCATGTGCGAGGCTCGGACACGAAGAATGGAACATGCGTCAGATCCTCACTGGACCACATCGGATAAGGCCACGTGCTCGGATGACTCAGCAGGGCATGTGGCACGTTTTGAGTGAGGGTGACGTGGCAGCTCGTGACTATGCGAATTTTCTCGATTTTCGCGCCAAAACTTCTAAAATCCATAAATTTCGCATACGAGCTCCGTTTTTGACGTTCTTTATATGCACGCGTAGCTAACATTATGCTCTACAACTTCCGTTTAGACTTCATCGGCTAATTTTGACTTTTATTTTTATATTGTTATTTTTAACAGACCGGGACAGGAAATCCGTTAAAAATTCATAACTTCTTCATCCGACGTCTGTTTTCGTCAGACTTTTTACCGTTGTGCTACTAATGACGTGACCTTCAATTCTCGTTTAGGTTGTGTCGGCTAAAAATCACTCGATCTAAAATTCAAGTTTTTAGCTGTCTACTACTAAGCTGAAACTTCGAAAAATCATAAATTCCTCATACGAAGTCAGATTTGGGCGTTCTTTTTATCGAACTTCTCGGTTTAGAGAATACTACGACTTTCGCTTAGATTACTAAGGCTAACAAGTAGTTTATCAAAAACTCACTTTTTACGACATTCAGCACCGTGCCAGTTTTGTCGCGAAACTTCGACAGGTCATAACTTCTTCGTTATAACTCGGATTTTGGTATTCTATATATCCCCGAAATCCTTGTTTCGACCATTAAAACTTTATGTAAAAATATCGGGATTATCTAACACTTAAAGTTTGACGATTATTTTTATTCTTAATTAATTAAGCCCTAATAATTAAGCATAAAACACATAATTCACATAATATTCACATAATTCCTTTTCATTTCTTCAAAATGAGTTACAAAGGTTAACCTAGACTATCACCTATATATAAATGCCTAGGCTAGAAACACGAGTGTTACAATTCTCTCCCCTTTAGGATGATTCCGTCCCCAGAATCACATATCACCAAACAACTGCGGGTAGCGACTCATCATGTCACTCTCCGTTTCCCAGGTGAGATTTGGTCCATTTGTATGTTTCCAGCGCACAAGCACTAAATCAACCATCTTGCATCGTAACTTCATAGTCTTACGGTCAACGATTTCCTCAGGTTCTTCGATCAACGTCTTGTTTTCATCCAACCTTAACTTAGAAATCGGAATTATGTCGGACACATCTCCCGTGAACTTTCTCAAATAACACACATGAAAGGTGTTATGAATACCCTCCAGTTCTTCCGGTAACTCTAGCTTGTAAGCTTGATTCCCGATCTTATGAGGAACTTTGAACGGTCCAATACACCTTGGGCTCAACTTTCCTCGTTTCCCAAATCTTATAAGTCCCTTCCACGGCGAGATTTAAATAAAACCGAATCTCCAACTTCAAAGGTTATCGGTTGTCTTTTCTTGTCAGCATAACTCTTTTGTCGATCTTGAGCAGCTAACATCCTTTCCTTTATCACTTTCAACTTTTCAGCAGTCTGATGGACTATTTCAGGTCCCATAAACAGCTTTTCCCCAGCTTCCAGCCAACATGATGGCGTTTGACACTTTTCCCCATACAAAGCGTGATAAGGTGCCATCTTAATGCTTGAGTGGAAACTATTATTATAGGAGAATTCTACTAGAGGTAAGTGTTCATCCCAGTTACCTTGGAATTCTAGGGTACATGGTCTCAGCATATCCTCCAATGTTTGAATCATTCGTTCGCTCTGACCATCGGTTTGCGTATGGTAAGCTGTACTTAAACACAACTTGGTACCCAATTCCTCTTGTAGACTCCTCCAAAACCTTGAGGTAAAACGGCTGTCACGATCGGATATAATCGTTAACGGAACACCGTGAAGCCTCACAATTTCCTTCACGTAAGAATTCGCAAGATTATCCATAGACTATTTCTCGTTGGCAGCTATGAAATGCGCACTCTTAGTGAAGCGATCAACGACCACCCAAATCATGATGTGACCGTTCCTTGTTTTGGGCAGTTTAGTCACAAAATCTATGGTGATGTCTTCCCATTTACCCATGGGTACGGTTAAAGGTTCTAAACTCCCATATGGTTTCTGATGTTGTGCCTTAACCCTAGCACAAATTACACACTCGGCCACATACTTAGCAACATCGAGCTTCATCGTCGGCCACCAATAGTAGGGCTTTAGATCCCTATACATTTTTGTACTCCTGGGATGAATCGAGTACATGGTCTTGTGAGCTTCTTCCATCAGAAGATCTCTTACTCCGCCCGTCTTAGGTACCCAAATCCTATCTTGGAATACTTTCAACCCTTGGTTGTTTGTACCGAATACTAACGTTTTGCCCAAACGTTCTTCCTTTCGGTCATTTTTCTTTAAATCTTCCTATTGAGCTTTCTTTATACTTTCCACAATTGTCAAGATAATTTCAATTGTTAGTGCTCTTGGCCTTTTCTTTTCAAGGTTTACCTTCCGACTGAGAGCATCAGCAACAACATTTGCTTTACCAGGGTGGTAAAGTATCTCACAGTCGTAGTCCTTGAGTAACTCTAGCCAGAGTCGTTGCCTCATGTTCAATTCCTTCTGATTAAAGATATATTGAAGACTCTTATGATCAGTGAATAAAGATAATGCCTCCATATCTTTAGGGCGAATACTACCGCTGCCAACTCCAAATCGTGAGTGGGGTAGTTCTTTTCATGTTCCTTCAATTGCCTTGATGCATACGCTATCACTTTATCCCTTTGGGTCAGAACACAACCTAACCCAAGTCCAGATGCATCGCTATAAAGTACGAAGTCCTCAACTCCTTCAGGCAACGAAAGAATCGGTGCTTCACACAATATATTCTTCAACTTCTCAAAGGCTTCCTTATGCTTCTCATTCCAAGCATAAGTAGCTCCTTTGTGGGTCAAAGCTGTTAATGGAGTAGCAATCGAAGAAAAGCCTTGGATAAACCTTCGGTAATATCCAGCTAATCCTAAAAAGCTTCGAATCTTTGTAGGAATTTTTGGTTATTCCCACTTCATCACAACTTCAATATTTGCTGGGTCAACCATTATTCCTTCTTGGTTAACCACATGACCTAAAAATTGGACTTCTTGAATCCAAAATTCACATTTGGAGAACTTTGCATACAACTTCTCCTTTTTCAGGACTTCTAGCACTTCACGCAGATGCTTTTCATGCTCCTGTTTGCTTTTCGAATAAATCAAGATGTCGTCTATGAATACTATCATGGATTTATCTAGGAATGGTTTAAAAACCTTATTCATCAAATCCATGAAAGCTGCTGAAGCATTGGTTAATCCAAACGACATAACCAAAAATTCATAGTGTCCATATCTTGTTCTAAACGCAGTCTTTTCGGTATCCTGCTCTCTCACCTTTAGTTGATGGTATCCCGACCTAAGATCGATCTTCGAGAAATAGCTCGAACCTTGCAACTGGTCGAACAGGTCATCGATCCTTGGGAACGGGCACTTGTTCTTTATCGTCACTTTGTTCAGCTCTCTGTAATCGATGCATATTCTCATGCTCTCGTCTTTCTTCTTTACGAATAACATAGGGGCTCCCTAGGGCGATGAACTAGGTCGAATGAAACCTTTGTCCAATAACTCCTGAAGTTGTGTCATAAGTTCTTTCATCTCTGTTGGTGCTAATCGATATGGTGCTTTTGCTATCGGCGTCATTCCTGGTAAGAAGTCGATATGAAATTCTACTTGTCGATTAGGGGGCAATCTGGGAAGATCTTCGGGAAAGACTTCTGGATAATCACACACTACTGGAATATTCTGCACCTCCTTCTTTTCCATATTAGCAGCGATCATGAACGCTAGATATGATGTACATCCCTTGGCTAAACACTTTCTAGCTTTCATTAGGGAAATGATTCCGGAATTTACTCTGTGTTTGTCTCCATACACCATAAACGACTCTCTCCCTAGTGGGTTTACTTTTACTATCTTCTTTCTACATAATATTTCTGCATCGTTGGCGCTAAGCCAATCCATTCCTAAAACTATGTTGAATCCATTTAACTTGATAGGCAATAATTCCTCGTGGAACTTATTCCTATCCAAGTCAATGAGGATGTTTTTCATACGATGGCTAACAGGTACAAACTTACCACTGGCAATCTCGACTAATAAAGCATTAACTAGCTTATCTACAGGCAAAGCTATCTTTTTACCAAATTCATGCGATATAAAGGAGTAATTGGCTCTAGAATCAAACAAAATTTGGGCAGGCAATTCGTTTACGAGAAAGGTACCTGAAGCGACATCGACTTCTTCTTTTGCAGCTTCAAGTGTCATCTGAAAGGCTCTCACCTTCGGCTTTGGTGGTAGATTGGGCTTTGCTGCATCCTTCCTCTTTGGACAGTCTTTAAGAACATGCCCTACTTTATGGCACTCAAAACATACCCTCTTGTCGGACGGACACACGTTGGCATAATGCCCAGTCTTTCCACATTTGAAGCAAGTCACCTCCTCACTATATTTCCCAGAGTGCTCTTTCTTGCACTTCTCACACCATTTCGCTTCACCTCCTCCTCCTCCAAACATCTTGGACTTAGAAAATTGTTTTTCTTGTTGGAACCTGAAGCTCCTTCAAATTTTCTCTTTTCACCAACTTCTGCCCTCTCCAGACCCTTCTCTTTGATCCGAACCTCAACATTCTTAGCAGCCCAGATGGCGGCTTTCAAAGTGGTTGCTTGCTTAACCATCAGACCAAAGTCCACTGGTAATCCGAGGGCAAACTTGTTGACCTTAGAGAGTTCAGTTGGAACTAGATGAGGAACAAGCTTCATCTTTTCCATAAAACTAGCAGCGTATTCAGTAACACTCATCTCTCCTTTCATCAAATTCTGGAACTCATTATTAATTTCCAGAAGATCCTGCTCAGAGCAGTACTGCAGTTTCAGTTGTACCACAAAATCTTCCCAAGACATCTTACTAGCTTCACCCTTCGGCATCGAATCAGCTAGTAACTTCCACCAGCTCAACACACCAAACTTTAACAGAGGAATTGCAAGTGCGGTCTTTTGTTTGTTGCTGCACTCACAACTTTCAAACATCGTCTCCATTTCGGAGATCCAATTCATGACTTCCACCGGTGTCGGACTTGCAGATAGACACGGTGGTTTAGACGCTATGAAATCTTTGTATTTGCATCCGCGTTCATCAACTCCTCCATCCTAGTTGTTTTGTCTAACTATCGGTGGGTTGTCTTGACCAAGAGTCCCACTGTAGTTTCCTCCTACTGATTGCCCTTTATTCAATACGGGCTGTTCAACAGGCATCGTAGTCTCTTCCGTATGCTGTTGTAGTAATCTCCTTGCCTCCTCCATCTGCGATCTAACATCATCTGCATCGTTGCTTGTACCCCAGCCATCGTCATTGGCTCAGGTGCAGCTCCTACAACAGGTACTTGCTCAACTACTTGAGGTTGAGGCTGTTGATCCCTGTTTCCGTTTGCATTTGCAGCTCCACTACGAGTTCTTGCCATTACAATCTATATACCAAATAAGGCGAATTTAGGTCTTTATCCTTGTTAGACAGATTAATTCCCTTATCACTCTGAAACATTTACATGTTAGTTCTAATCTCGTAATCATACGCTTAGAATCCTACACACATAAGGTTTCCAGATCCGGTCGGCAACAGACCATAGATCCGAACAAATAATGGCACACATGACAAACATGTAGCATTTAGCACATAAGGGAATTTTAGGCATCTTCCCTAAAATAAACTAGTGCTTGTGTCTAATATATGGTTGACACTCATCTCACAATCATCACTTAGCATTCTAAGTTCAAGTTTAGAAATTCAACAATTTCTTAGTTCGCTTAAACTAATGCTTTGATACCAACTGTGACATCCCCTAATTTCTCGGCCAGAAAAGACCGATCTAATTTATGCTTTTTAAAATAAAATCAAAGAAATCTTTTTAAAAGATGTTGCGGAATCGGTCCCCATATGATAAAAGTTTATCAAAACCCTTCATTAAGAAGGTATATATTTTCCTTATATATCAAAACCTCGGGATGTCATGTTCCGATATAGATCAAAAGCATAAACTAGACATTATAAGCCTTTCAACAGTTATTTACAACTACTGGCCTATAATCCAAAAATCTCTCGTCGTCCTTCGACTATGCTCAGGGTCCAGTACCTGTAACATAAAAAGCTGAGTGGGTCAGACTTGGGAGCCTGGTGAGCATATAGGGTTTTCAAACCACAGTAATAATAAACTTATTAAGTTCACCAATCAACAATAACCCTGATTACCCGTTCCCGTTATCCTCACTTTACGTCCCTAAACACTTATCACAAGGGACCTAGCTTAAAGAATATCATCGAGATGGACACTACTGCTAAGGGGTTTCCTCAGCCATACATGTCCTAAAGACAACCATGAGAGGGATGGAGTATAGCGAATGAATACCTAAGTTCATTAACACCTACAGGTTGCGTACCTGCAAATGTTTCCCACTTGACTGTCTAGAAAGTCCGTGGTCGTCATCCAAACTCCGCTGGATGACTGGTTCTCAAAACACATCGAGGCCTCTCATCAATTTTATTTTATCACACATCACTATCTACCCATGTTCTACCCAACATATTTGTAGATAAAAATACTTATACAATTTAAAACTTGTATAAAACATCAAATCAACAGTCACCTCAAATAAACAATTAATATATTTACACATAGCATGTATTATAAGGTAAATACTTCATATCTATGTGTAAAATGAAAGTGACTATACACTCACTTGATTTGATGATAATCGGGTAGCAATTTGTTTCCTAAAACGATTGTTTCTAATAAAACCGGGGGTTTTATTAAGAAACCGGGCTTTGCAAAGGTCGGGCTTCGAAACCGAAAAGATAAATTTTCCGGGCTTCTCGGGTGCTTCATGGAGTATTCCCAAGCTTATAATCGATACCGTATCTTTGGGGGATGTGAATATGAAGAAAATATGGGAAAAGGGGTTAAAAGTGGCAAATTTCCAAAGTTACCCGGGAGGTCTCGCACCCTTCTATTTATAAGGGCGAGGCTTCTGATCCGACGGCTAGAAAGAAGCTATGTGTCGCAGATCCGAAGCTCGCAGGGGGATGGCTCGCAAGTGGGCTGCACGTGCGAAGGCTTGCTGTCCTCTTCTGATTGGACCGAAGTCTACTGGTCCGAAGTCGGCTTGGTGGTGGGGTCCGCAGGCGAGGGTGCGCAGGTGGCAGCACGTGCAAAGGCCTCGGTGGCAGTTGTTGATTGGACTGCGGAGAAGTGACCCATGTGCGAGGCTCGGACACGAAGAATGGAACATGCGTCAGATCCTCACTGGACCACATCGGATAAGGCCACGTGCTCGGATGACTCAGCAGGGCATGTGGCACGTTTTGAGTGAGGGTGACGTGGCAGCTCGTGACTATGCGAATTTTCTCGATTTTCGCGCCAAAACTTCTAAAATCCATAAATTTCGCATACGAGCTCCGTTTTTGACGTTCTTTATATGCACGCGTAGCTAAAATTATGCTCTACAACTTCCGTTTAGACTTCATCGGCTAATTTTGACTTTTATTTTTATATTGTTATTTTTAACAGACCGGGACAGGAAATCCGTTAAAAATTCATAACTTCTTCATCCGACGTCCGTTTTCGTCAGACTTTTTACCGTTGTGCTACTAATGACGAGACCTTCAATTCACGTTTAGGTTGTGTCGGCTAAAAATCGTTTGATCTAAAATTCGAGTTTTTAGTTGTCTACTGCTAAGCTGAAACTTCGAAAAATCATAACTTCCTCATACGAATTCAGATTTGGGCGTTCTTTTTATTGAACTTCTCGGTTTAACGAATACTACGAATTTCGTTTAGATTCTAAGGCTAAAAAGTAGTTTATGAAAAACTCACTTTTTACGACATTTAGCACCGTGCCGGTTTTGTCGCGAAACTTCGACAGGTCATAACTTCTTCGTTATAACTCAGATTTTGGTATTCTTTATATCCCCAAAATCTTTGTTTTGACCACTACAACTTTATGTAAAGATATTGGGATTATCTCACACTTTAATTTTGATGCTTATTTTTAGTCTTAATTAATTAAGCCCTAATAATTAAGCATAAAACACATAATTCACATAATATTCACATAATTCCTTTTCATTTTTTCAAAATGAGTTACAAAGGTTAACCTAGACTATCACCTCAATATAAATGCATAGGCTAGAAACATGAGTGTTACAATGAAGGGGCATCACGGATGTGAGAATCATCGAATTTCACATCGAAGCTCTCAATGATCAGCCTGGTACGCCTGATAAGCACTCGATAAGCAACCTTGTTAGTAGAATAACCAAGGAAGATGTCTTCGTCATAATTTGGTGCAAACTTGTTAAGCTGGTGTCTGTTGTTGATCACGAAGCATCTACACCTAAAAATATGAGAGAAACGAACATTTGGCTTGCGGTTGTTAAGGCCCTCATATGGTGTCTTGTTGCGGCGTTTGCACACAATGCTTCGGTTTTAGACAAAGCATGCGGTTGCTACAGCTTCAGCCCAGAAGTAGAGAGGAAGGTGGGCGAAGTTAAGCATGGATCTGGCTGCTTCTACTAGTGTGTAGTTTCTTCTTTCTACGACACCATTTTGTTGCGGTGTGTAGGGTGCTTAGAATTTGTGTGAAATACCCTTGGACACCAAGAAATTGTTGAGGAGATGATTACTGAACTCGGTTCTATTATCACTGCGGATGCGTCTTACTGGAAGATTGATCTGAAATTCTATTTCTTTGATGAAGTTTATAAGAATCTGCGGTGTTTCAGATTTTGAGTCTGAGGACGAAGACGCATGTGAAGCGAGTGAAGTCATCAACAATAACCATTATGTATTTCTTGTGGTAGAGACTGGCTATAATTGAAGGACCGCAGAGATCAATGTTAACTCCAGTGGTTCAGAAATAGATGAGTCCATTATCAGAGGGTGACTTGCTTTGACTTGTTTGCCACATTCATAGGCTGGACAAAGAGTATCATTGCTGAATTTGAGAATAGGGAGACCGCGGACTAGTTCTCCAATGACCAGATTGTTGACGTATCTGAAGTTGATATGAGCTAACTTCCGATGCCATAGCCAGCTGACTTCGGATACGACTTTAGAAAGAAAGCACAACTACGGTTTACCAATGATGAGAGAGACATCCAGAGGATACATTGTGCCTTCGGATCGTGACTTGATTAAGCAAGTGCTTCTGTCACTTGTCATTATGTAACAATATTAATCATCAAACTCCACTCGATGGCCTGCTTTACATAGTTGGCCAACACTGATGAGATTGTGTTTAAGGCTTTCTAAATAAGCAACCTTCTGAATGGAAAAGTTCCCCGTGGTGAGAACACCATAGCCTCGTATGATGCCATTAGCATTGTTTCCAAAAGTGAGGATCCTGGTTTATTAATTGATTGAACAAAAGAGTCATGTATTGTAATTAAAACAAAAAGGAGATTTTTATGAAAAGTGTTAAAGAGATAAACTATTTTAAATGAAAATTTTGTTTTGAAAATTTCGGTGTTACACCACCGCTCTCTCATCGGCTATACACTTCCTCAACTGAGACACATGGGAGGTATCATGGATCAGACTCAACTCCGCAGGTAGCTCCAGACAATATGCTACCCTGACTACCCTCGTAGTCACCCTAAACGGACTGATATACCGGGGCCCCAGCTTGCCCCTCTTCCAGAATTGGATCACTCCTTTCCAAGGAGATACCTTTAGGAGTACGAAATCCCCCACCTAGAACTCAAGCTTGGATCGTCGCCTATCCACATAACTCTTCTGGCGACTCTGAGCTGTCAACAACCTCTGTCTGACCTGCTGTATCTACTCAGTCGTTTGTAGCACTAAATCAGTGTTGTCCATCACTCGCTGCCCGACCTCTCCCCAGCATATGGGAGTCCGACACCTCCTCCCGTACAACAACTCAAAGGGAGGCATGCCGATACTCGAGTGGTGGCTGTTGTTATAAGAAAACTCAGCTAACAGCAAATACGTGTCCCAACTTCCTCCAAAGTCCATCACACATGCCCGCAGCATGTCTTCGAGCGCCTGAATCGTCCGTTCACTCTGACTGTCTGTCTGTAGGTGGTATGCGGTACTAAAATGTAGCCTTGTACCCAACTCATGGAATTTCTTCCTGAATCTGGAAGTGAAACGCACATCTCGATCTGACATGATCGAGATTGGCACTCCATGCCACAATATACCTTTCTCACATATAACTCTGCCAGCCTCTCAGCAGAAAACCTCTCACTGATAGCCAGAAAGTGAGCGCTCTTCGTCAGCAATTCAACAATCACCCCAATTGCATCGACGCCCCTCGCAGTCCTCGACAATTTGGTGATAAAATCCATGGAAATCTGTTCCCACTTCCACTCGGGAACCTCAAGTGGCTGCAACTTGCCATGCAGACGCTGGTGCTCGGCCTTCACTCTGCGACAGATCAAGCACCTCTCTACGAACCACACGACATCCCTCTTCATACAGGGCCACCAATAGTCCCTCTTCAGGTCCAAATACATTTAGTGGCCCCGGGATGGATCGAGAACCTCAATCTATGCGCCTGCTCCATCAGAATGGTACGTGCCCCGCCTTCATACGACACCCAAATCTGACCCTGAAAGGTCATAAGCCGACGACTATCGGCAACAAAGTCATATATCTGTCCGATCACCCACTCTCTTTTGCGGTTCTCCGGTCTCATAGCCTCTACCTGGGCCTCCCGAATGGTGTCCAACACCAGATTCATCATTGTCACTCTCAAACAAACATCTCGTAATGGGGTACTCTCCGCCCTGCGACTCAGGGCATCGGCTACCACATTAGCCTTGTCTGGGTGGTATAGGATCTCACACTCATAGTCCTTTACCACATCCAGCCATCTCCTTTGGCACATATTCATGTTGGGCTGATCCATCAGATACTTCAAACTCTTGTGATCCGTGTATATGGTACACCGGACCCCATACAAATAGTGACGCCAGACCTTGAGGGCGAACACCACATCCCCCAACTCCAGATCATGAGTGGGATATCTTGTCTTATGAGGCTTCAACTTCCTCGATGCGTATGCTATCACTGTTGGATAAGGTGTCTAAGTCCATAACTTATTTGGTATATACTTGACCCGACCCGACATGGTCCATTTGGGTTGCACTTCACCCGAACTATTTATGGATAATTATATGAGAGTTATACACATATGTTTATTAATATATTATAAGTTATAATATATTAATATGAAGTCATGTTATTTAATTAGTCTTAGTCTTAAATTAATTATGAATTAATTTAGAGATTAAAAGGAAGACTAATTAGATTGTGGGCTATTGGTTTTATATAGTGTGGGCTAACACTCATTTGTTAATGGGCTAGGCTTGTATGGAAGTCCATGGATGATCCATGGAGCTTTTAACCCATGGATCCTTGGAAAAGGAAAGGTCATGGGTTATTAGGGTTTCACCCTAATCATGTACACTATATAAGCATGCTTATGTTGCATGAAATAACCACTAGTAAGTGTGTGTTTGTGTGTGGCCGACTTTTTATGTGTGTATACACTCTCTCAAAGTTTTCCAAGTGTTTGCGGTGATTTGTGATTTCCATTTGAGGCATTCACACTATTGGTGCTTGGCTCTCAAACTCCAAGGAATCAAACTCATCAAAAGGTATGTAATCTTATCTAATTCTTTTATGTTTAAAAGTACCCCATGCCATGTTAGATAGGTTATGAACCTTGGAAAATTATTATTTTGCATGTATTAGACAAACATAGATCCAAGGTTTATTAGGGTTGCATGCACACTTAGGAAGTGTTAGATTGCTCAAAACCTAACAGTGGTATCAGAGCCTAGGCTTGTTTTCTTGAATACTTGATGTAAATTGCTGAAAATCAAAGTTTATGTGCTGTCTGCACAGCAGACTCGCCGATTCCATGAAGGGACTCGACGAGTCCAAGACAAAATTCATCCAACTCGGCGAGTTGGTTCATGCACTCGACGAGTTGGACCCCCAGACAGCATATCTTCGAGTTTTGGTGCTGGAATTGGTCTAGAATCATTACCTTAAACTATTTTGGACTCATAAAACCTGTTTTTGATGTGGTAATGATGATGGTGGACCAATTTCAAAGTTATAATCAAAATTTCTAGTTTATATGTGTTCATATGATTCTTGAAATTGTTGATGTGGATGTTCATGTTCATATGAGTTTTGTTAGATCATAGGAATTAATTGCAAATTGTTTGTTAGTTAATTCTTGATCTTAATGTGTTTTAATGGAATTCATAATTTCTCCTCAATTTATGGAATTCTAAAAGTTTTTTCTTTTAAATGTTTTTTTTAAGAAGTCATAAGTTACACTTTTGATGTGTTTTTCTAATAAATGCTTTTATGGACTTCATAACTTGTCCTCAAGTTATGGATTTCCAAGAGACTCTTCATTAAAAGCTTTAAAACACTTAACTAAAACTCATAAGTTATGAATATCCAAAAGTTTATGAATTGTTCAAAACTTGCCCTCAAGTTTTGGAATTTGTAAAGTCTCACACAAACTTTAATTCCATATCCTAGAGTTTTAAAAGTTAAAATTCAACACTTATACTATTTATAACATTAATGGTTAATTATATATATATATATATATATATATATATATATATATATATATATATATATATATATATATGTATAAGAACAAGTCGTTTTACTGTTAGTAGGCCTCATTCACGAAGCCGGTCTATAAGGTGGGTATAAGGTTGTTGCCTATAAAATGGCAACTTAATGGGTGTCCACTCTCACCCACCGCTTGCTTGACTGGTGGAGGGTCGTTAGCCGAACGGGTAGGACAATGACTTTAAATTCTCCTTAAAAGTATAAGGATTATTATAAAGTAACTAAATGTTTTACTTAATTCCCAATCTTAGTTACTTTAGGAAAAATGTGAATTTGGTGCTAGCCCATGGAATTCACACTTTGTACCTTACCAAGTCGTTGGTGGAGCGTGTGTGGTTAACCGGCACAGTAACTTGGACTAGTAAGGATCACGAAGGGTGACTTAATGTTTTTCATAGATCAATGGAGCGTGTGTGGTTAACCGGCACATTGATTGGGTGATAATACTAAGGGTACCAAGTGAATTGGTATGGTTATTCACACCTTGTTTTGTGATCCTCGGCATCCCAGTCACAAAACTTGAGAGGGCACACTCGAGATTGAAACATGCCATTGAAAAGTTCAATGAATCTCAAAAGATCTAGGAATTTCAAATCCAATTAAAACCTAATAAATTATTTTGTTTTTCATGGTGGAAATTGGTGAATCGTCATTCGCCTACCTTCAAATATTTTATAGCTTGGATTACGACATCCCTCTTACAAATTATAAAATATTGTGTTGGGTCCTAGCCTTAATATTTCATATTGGGTGTTATATTAAGGACTTTGAATCAACTAAATTGATTTTCTCCCATTATAGATGTCTGGTTCAGACAACTATGATCTTCCCAAATCTCTTGAAGATGGTGTCCCTCAACATCATGCTTCACTTCCTCCACCTCCAATTATTCTCCCTCACCCACAAGTTCTTGAAAAGTTTAAAGTCACTCAATCCCTATTGGTAAGCATAGTCTATGTGTGCTCACATCTTGGAGATAAAGTCACATATTGACAAGCCATGAGAGTTGGGTGTCAAAGTCTGGTGAAAGTTGGATGTTCAATCACTTTCTTAGTAACATAGTGAGTCTCTTTGGGACTACTATGAGACAGACTATGACATGACCCTTAATGATGTTATCTATTTGCTTGGTGTTGTGGAATCAACAATGATTTGGAACACCAGTAAAGCAAATTTGATTAAAAGAACAACTTCCCAAGTCTTAAATGGACATTGACAATGGTAGCATTGGATATCTAGAAAAAAGATTTCTCTTCCCAATGGAAAGGGATCGGCCATAGTCAACTCGGTTGACCAAATGGTAAAGAGAAAGGCTAAGTTTGAGATAGTCTCATGTGCCATTGCCAAAGGGTCCATGTGTTTTGTTGCCAAAGGAAGGGACATTGGTTGTGAAGCTGCCCTATTCACCTGAAAGATCATAAGATCGATCAAGTCAAGAAGTTTGACTCTACTTCAGTTAAAGTCCACTGACTAACTCTATTAAGTTCCTATTTGGAGATTCTTATTACATAATGTGAATGGGTCACATGTTGATGTTTTTAAGAATCAAAGAAAGGATAGGAAGCTTAAAAGAAGTATATGCTGATTCTGATTGTGAAAATGGGTTTAGATCACATGGTTCGGTGATCAGAATTTTGAGCTATTGCTTGAGAGTTATGATATATTACTTAGGAATAGATAACAACAAAGTTTTCATGTGGATTGTAAGGATAAGTTTTTTCCGCAAAGTTTTAAAATAAAAGGAAAAAAAGGTTTTTAATTTTATTTATTTAAAAAAATATCCTTACAATGGCATCTGTGGAAAATTGTTGCTTATATGTTTCCAGTAATAGCAATATTGGAAAGTGGATTTGATTCCTTCATTTGTGGTAGTGTCTGAATTTACCGAATGAAGAAAGTTTTTCATCACCCAAGTTTCAATTGGACAGAAACTTGGAATCATGCAAGTTGTATTGTATGATGAATGAGAATTTTCATCTTTGAAAATTAAAACTAATTCGTTGATCACATGTATATGTGAGTCAATTGAAGGACTAAGGAATTAGGTACACTGGGTGTGCGCTGGTCAAGGTCCACCACAAAGATTAATTTTTCATGATTTACTAATGATTAGTAAATATGACTATACTTATGAGGTTAAGTATAATTCTGTAACATTGGAAAGGTTACAATGTATGACAAAACAAACGAGAAGAATCAAATTAGGGAGAAAGATAAAAGTTTCTCAAATCTGAAAGGATGGGAGAGTACTTTAGTATCGTATTTCATGATCATCTTAATGAATATGAAACCATATCACAAATTCATACTCTAAGGACGTCTTAGTGCGTTGTTATGGCTAAGAAGAGAGGTCATGAATTGTTGGATTGGTTAAAATCAAGAAGATGAGTCATACTTCGTTCCAAAACAATTCTTAGAGTCATACTCCAAGATTGTAACTTTGAGTGACATAAAGGAAGATTTATTAACACTAGTCAAATGTAAGAGTAAAATGTTTTCTACTCTTGTACATTTGAGATTGGTAAGTTGTGATGTCTTGGATGAGACAAAGACCAACTAAGACCAATTGTGTGAAGTGTTAGTCTTGATAAGAATCCGAACTGTCCCTTGAATATTTGTTTTGTCAAGGAATGGTTCTTGACTGGGGAAACTTATATGTCAAGGGGACAGTGGGAGCCTTAAAGATCCTGAAAGAGTTTCAAGATTTAATCAAGAGTAAAGCCTGTAATATATCACTAGCACACGACTTAAGGTTTGCAACCTATCGTGTTGACATAATTCTTATTTCTGTACCTACTTCAAATAAGTTGAATTTGCATGTGAGTTATCAGAGTTCAACTTGGAAGCATTGGTGGGCCTTGTGCTACCAAGGTGACAAGAAACTAAGACTGAACAAGTTTAATCCATGTAAGGCTGAATTTGTCACTAACCTTATCTTGTGATTATGGTTTTTACAAATTCACATGGATAGGAACTTATACACTATAAAATCTAAGTGTCATAAGGTTTCTCTCCGATTCATGAAAATGTTGGTGAGGAAACGCTTTCACTAAGTAGATTTTACGTAGATATCAATTGTGTTATTTGCATTTTCAAAAGTCGTTAGTGGAGCGCGTGTGGTTCACCGGCACACTAACATGGACTTGTGAGAAATGGCAACGGTCTAAACAATTAAGACTATGATTACGGTATCCCTTTTCATAGTTCTGCAGATTGTTTAGACACACATGTGAGCCATCTAAGAAAGGGTGTATGCTGATATGTCAGAGCTAGTGGGAGCATAAGTGTTATGCTGATAATCATCATGTTAGTGGGAGCATGATTATTACGTTTAGTGTTGCAAGTTAGCAATGTTAATTATAGAAAACAAAGTTTCAATCCGTGAAGTTGCAGGGGTGTAAAAGTTGTTTTGCTATAATTAAGGGAGAGAAAATTATACTTCATTTCAATTCTAGAAGCTTAGATTGAGATTTTAATCATCTTTAGTCAAGGACATATATATGAATTTTATGTCTGAATGGTTCGACTTAAGGAAATTCTATATATATTGTGTTCTCAAAATTCAATTATGACTACGGCATCCCTCTTCATAGTTAAATTTTGAAAACATGGCAAATAAAAAACATTGTAGCAAAAGACTGGTCTAGTATCATGTCTTTATGTCAAACATCATGAATCGTGTCCCATATGCTTCGGATATAGGATCGATTGCATGTGCTATAATATTCATCTTTTCTAAATTTTCCAAATGCTTAAGGCATTGAGAAGGGAAAAGTCTAGAACTGGATATGACTAAAGTGATTAAGCAATTGTCGAGGACAATCTGAGGTTCGCCAAAGATTGGTTGCTCAGGGAAAGTTGGAAGTATGATGTAAGTTGTCGGAAAGGACCATATTGACATATTCTGAAAAGAAGTAACTCTTGTTTGGAAGTGATAGTCAAAATGGGACTATGGAAATGTCTCCATAGGTGGAAGTTATTCAATCTATGTAAGATTAGAAAACCTTAATTCAAGAAGGATGTTTAAAGCAATGTACTTTGAATATGAGACTTCCGTTCCATAGAAGTTGACCTTCTTTGGAATACTCTGTAATGACTGGTGACAAGGTTTTGGTGACTTTGTGAATAATCATTACAAGAGGAACATTGCATAAAAGCTTAAAATCTAACGGATTTTTTTTTGGTAAATGATAGGAATCGGGGATTCTCACATTTACAATAAGGATTTGGGATTGTGAAATGAGTATCAATGGAATCATGTTCAATTGATCTACATCACAATGTAAGGATCATAGACGAACATAATGTGCATACTTGGAGTATGGCATAACTATTGTTTAGAAAAACAAAGTGTACATGCTAGGAGCATGGGACGACTGTTGTTTTTATTCAAGTCTTAAGTTGCTTGTTTGAAACATTATACAATGAATAATGTGTGATCAATATGGTGATAAATAAAAGGTGGTTCTATTTATATTCAAAAGAATTCTGAGACCATATTGGATTCGATTATTATTGTGTTTCACTTTGCATGTTTTGACTTCCAAAATAGCTAGGTTATTCTTTCCGAATTACTAAGTTATTTAAACACTCCACAGTCGTTCATATGTTGGAAGTAGGTATGAATCAAGACTGTCATGAATCGAGTTTGTAGATGGCTAAATGGGTTTAGTCATAGCAATGGTTGCTACAACATTCATGAGTGCTCATAAGTTATGAGTATTGGAATAAACCCACGCTCACTTGTATCACTTCATGGAATTTATCTCGAGTGATCGTGAGACGGTAATATCATATAAATCTTCAAACCTAGAGATATGAGTTGTCACCTATGAGTTGGTTGTGCATTGATTGCACGTAAACGCATCAGTAACTTGATGTTATAAAATGTGCCTTTGTGTACAATTCAACAAGTAGTAGAACAAGCATATGAGTCGAAGTTTATCTGTTCCTTCTAGAAATAGAAGCGATATTTCGGCCCCTCGATGATTTTGTTGTGACCTATGTACCGGCCGGTCAGAACTAAATTGATGTGTTCGATTAAGTTCTTTGTCAAACAAATCGGAAATCAGGAAACAAACTGCTGGACAATAAGTACGACGTTGTTCCATGTATTTGTCCGGCTGATATTATGAGAACAGAGGATTATATGATCACTTATCTAAAATGGCGCTTCATAGTTCAACAGAGTTTTCGAGAGCTACGATTGCTGGTTGGTTCCTGAAGTAACATACGCAAATATAGTTATTAGACTTATCCAAGTGGGAGTCTATTGGATAAGGTGTCTAAGTCCATAACTTATTTGGTATATACTTGACCCGACCCGGCGTGGTCCATTTGGGTTGCACTTCACCTGAACTATTTATGGATAATTTTATGAGAGTTATACACATATGTTTATTAATATATTATAAGTTATAATATATTAATATGAAGTCATGTTATTTAATTAGTCTTAGTCTTAAATTAATTATGAATTAATTTAGAGATTAAAAGGAAGACTGATTAGATTGTGGGCTATTGGTTTTATATAGTGTGGGCTAACACTCATTTGTTAATGGGCTAGGCTTGTATGGAAGTCCATGGATGATCCATGGAGCTTTTAACCCATGGATCCTTGGAAAAGGAAAGGTCATGGGTTATTAGGGTTTCACCCTAATCATGTACACTATATAAGCATGCTTATGTTGCATGAAATAACCACTAGTAAGTGTGTGTTTGTGTGTGGCCGACTTTTTATGTGTATATACACTCTCTCAAAGTTTTCCAAGTGTTTGTGGTGATTTTTGATTTCCATTTGAGGTATTCACACTATTGGTGCTTGGCTCTCAAACTCCAAGGAATCAAACTCATCAAATGGTATGTAATCTTATCTAATTCTTTTATGTTTAAAAGTTCCCCATGCCATGTTAGATAGGTTATGAACCTTGGAAAACTGTTATTTTGCAAGTATTAGACAAACATAGATCCAAGGTTTAAAAGGGTTGCATGTACACTTAGGAAGTGTAAGATTGCTCAAAACCCAACAATCACATGATCTCTCTACATCAGCACTGCACCCAATCCTGATATCGACGCGTCACAATACACCACAAAATCCTCCATCCTCTCCGGAAAGGCTAATACTGGGGCTTTGTTGGATTAATGTCTAAGTCCATAACTATAATTCGTAAGACTTGACCCGACCCGACATGGTCCATTTGGGTTGCATGGCATCATGCATTTGGATAGATTATAATGAGAGAAATAAAACAGGAAAAGGCTCTTGCCACACTGACTATGGCATTGTCTCCGGAAATAGCACAAGGATTTCGTGAGTATACATCAGCAAAAGCATTATGGGAAGCACTCATAGAAGTTTATGAAGGAAATGAAGACATGAAGCAAAGTCGACAAGACATGCTCCGACAAAAATTCAACATGTTTAACTATGTATTGGGAGAAACATTGGAAAATCAATTGCAAAGATTTATCACACTAACCATTGAAATGAGCTCCGCAGGAGTGATGGTTACTAGATCTGAAATCAACAAGAAGTTACTAAATTCTCTTCCAAAATCATGGGACATGAATGTCTCGGTGATTAAAAAGACAAAAGATCTGAACCGTTTAAGCCTGTCTGAAACAATGGCAATCATCAAAGCTTGCGATCTTGATGATAAACAAAGAGAAATCAATCATGTCAATTCATACTCTACAACCAATCTTGGACTTCAAAATAACGACACCGCTTTTTCAAGCTTCACCACTCTTCAAAATACTCAAATCCAGGTTCCTCCTGTTCAACCTCATACAATCCATCAGAACATACCATAGATCATACCTAACATGCAACAAACTCAAATCCGTCAAACCATATCTCAAGCTGGTTCTAGTGTTAGTCCTTCCACAGATGTTTTAATTCAATCTCTTGGAATTGGTTCCCAAAGCACATTTGCAAAAGAAAAGGAGGAAAATATGGCTTTAGCTACTGGGATGGTGAACTGCTACAATGCCTTTGTTGTTGGAGAGCTCTCTCCACAACTTTCATTCACTGATCTTGATCAAATTCATCCTGAAGATGTGGAAGAAATGGATATTACTTGGCAAATGGAAATGATAGTATTCAGGGCTAAACAATTCTCAAAAAAGACTGGAAAGAACAACCGGGGTGTAAATTCAGACAAAAACATGGGTTTTAGCAAAGGAAAGTTACGTTGTTATAATTGTCATGAACCAGGACACTTTGCGAGGGAATGTCCAAAACCAAATTAGCAAGAAAACTCCGAAAGAACCATGGTGTCAGTAACGTACGTTCACAGCAACAACAGAGGATCATCTTCAAACAATCAGTCTGTAAACATGGCAATGGTAGCTCAATCGTTCAACTGGGAAGATCAAGTTTAGGCCCTAAACATTTTGGAACCTGAAAAGGCAAATCTTGCTCAAGTCAAGGATGCAAGTAAAGAAATGGAAGCAGATCCAGAAGAGGAGATGATGAATTTGCAGTTTGCATTCATGGTTTAGACCACTCCTGAACCAGTCAAATCTGAGGTTAGTGAATTCAGTTGTTCTCAATCTTGTATTAAAATTGTTAAGTTTTTGAGAGATCAAATTGAAATAATCAAGAGAGAGAACGAGGACTTGAAATATGAGGGATATACTCTTAGAAAAAATCAAAAGCCCTTAAAAACTCAATTAGAAAATAAAACAAAAGATTTTAAAAAATTGCAAGAGGATTACAGCAACAAATGCGAGAACTATGATCATCTCAAAAGAAAACTTGCTGCTGTAACCATGGAACTTGACACATTGAAAAATTGTTTTGAAAAAGCTGAATTTAATTTCAAAAAGTACGATGGGTCAAGTGAAAAGATTGCAAAATTAATCGAAGGTCAATCACACTGGAGAGATATCACTCATGTTAATCAAATAAAAGTTAGATTAGGTTATGAGAGTGTCCCTCCTCCCTTCAATCACAATTATACTACTATTCCCCTGTCTCAAGAAGAAATTGACAAAGAACCTTGCATGGTGTACGGAAAGTCAGCTTCTGAGCAGGAAATACAGTCTAGTTATGAGACTTTGCATACTAAGGTTTTTGCTTCAAGTGCAGATATATCAATAGTCCAGGGGGAGCATGCAACTGAAACTTTTGAGTCAAATAATGTTGTGATTGAGTCTGGTGTTAATTACAATCATGAGTCTGTGTCAAAATCAAACACAAATGTTTTTGTGTCGGGTGGTATTTTATTTCAGTCTGAAAATGATTCTAATAGTGTTGTTTCTGATCAAACTGCTAAATCTGATTAACATGTCTCTGCATCTAACACATCTGTTACTAAATTCTATGATGGATCTTGCAAGTGTAATTGTGTTAGAAATGGAAAAGCAAAGAACAACACTGACAATAGAAGTGCCAAAGCTTCTGATAACAAACAAATTGTTTTAATTGTGGCACTGCTGGACACATTGCAAGAAACTGCATGAACCGGATGTTTGTATCTCTTACAACAAAAAGAGGGGAGAATGAATTTCAGGGACGATCTTTGACTAGGAAAATTCCCAAAACTCATTCTAGAAATGGAGATCTGAATACAACATTAAACAAAAAATTGGAAAGATTTCAAAAGAATAAACAGGTTTTTTCTAAAACAACAGAAGTTTGCCAAAGTCAACTCAGGCCAAGCCTAAGTCGAATTTGTCAAAGAGCAAGACAGGATCTTCTAACTCTTCAAGTAAGAGATCCACCGGTTCAAAGCAAACTCACAAATTTTTGAAACCTGACTTTCAATGGATTCCAAAATCTTTTTCAGATCAATCTCCATTACTCTCCAATTCAAAAGCAAAGAAAGAATCAAATGAAAAACTTGTAAAAGGAAAGAGTCAACCCAGGATTGTGATGACCTGGGTTCCCAAATCTAAATAATTCCATTCATCGTGCAGGGACAGCTGCGGAGGAATGTCGCCAGACCTTGGTATGTCGACAGCGGCTGCTCTCGGCACATGATTGGAGACATATCCCAATTGCACGACATTCAAGCTTTTAATGGGGGATATGTTTCTTTTGCGGGCGGAGAGGGTGGAAAAATCACTCAAAGAGGAACTGTGTCCAATGGAGTGTTGAATTTTGAGAATGTTAACTTTGCTCCAGAACTGAAGCACAGCTTGCTGAGTGTATCCCAGATATGCGACAAGGGCAACTCTACTCATTTCACAGATAAGGAATGTCTGATCTTAAAACCTAGCATTATTATCCCTGACGATTGGATTCTTGTAAGATCTAAACGGGATGGAAATTCCTACATTATAGACATGAATAGCAATTTTCCTGATGATGTCACGTGTCTCTTCTCCAAAGCTTCTGAACAAAATGCGATGTTGTGGCATCGTCGTCTTTATCATGCGAATGTAAAGAACCTGAATCGGCTTGCGAAGAATGAATTGGTTCGTGGGCTGCCCATCAAAGATTTCATTACTTTTGAGAAATGTGTTTCGTGTGCCCAGGGAAAACATCATCGAAAACCACACTTTCCAAAGCAGATAAACTCCATAAGTCATGTGCTCGAGTTATTGCATATGGATTTATTTGGTCCGGTTAATGTTTTGAGCATCAATCGCAACTCTTTCTGCCTTGTTGTGATAGATGATTACTCTCGTTTCACTTGGGTTTTCTTTCTGTCTAACAAAGCTGAAATTCCTAACCTTATCAAAAGGTTCATTGTGATGATCGAAAATCAGACTAACAATCAAGTGAAAGCGCTGCGTACTAATAATGGAACAGAGTTCAAGAACGCTGTTCTTGATCATTTTTACGCTGAGAAATGGATTGTGCGTCAATTCAGTTTGTTCGAACACCTCAACAAAACGGGGTTGCCGAACGTCGGAATCGAACTCTAAAAGATGCTGCAAGGACGATGCTCTGTGATTCCAAGCTTCCTGTATTCTTCTGGGCAAAGTCGATTAACACTGCGTGTTATGTTTAAAATCGTGTGCTAATAAACAAAGCCAGAATGAAGACGCCGTATGAGATTTTATTTGGACACAAGCCATCTGTCAGTCATTTCCGAGTATTTGGCTGCCCTTGCACGCTTCTCCACTTGGAATCCAATCCAAAATTCAATGCCAAAGCCGATGACTGTTACTTTGTTGGATATCCTGCTCGAACTGCGTGCAAGGTCTACAATAAGAAGACTAAACAGATTGCAGAATCCTTTGATGTTCGTTGGCTTGAGGAAAATGAGACAGATGCTAGAGTGGGTCCTGACTGGTTGTTTGACTACACATCTCTTTTCAAATCATTCAATGTGTCTTCGGATAATCAAGAAGGATCTACTTCCTATTTGAAGATTCCTAGTGAAGATGAAGAAGATGAAGTTGTTTATCGACCTCCATTGATTTCCAATAATCCTCCCTCGGTACCCCTACTCATTTTGAATCTTCAGAATCTCGTCAACAACCTTCTCCTGATGCCATTGCTACTCCTTTAACTGAAATGTAAAAAGAGTTCATGAATCACGAGACTTCCGCTGTAACTTCAACTTTGATGGAACTTCTTTTTCCAGAAAATATTGCAGAAGAGTTTGTAGCGGATTCTTCTAACGAACCTTGTTCATCCTCTACAGACCATACAGCAAATGATGGAGCGGTTAACATTCATAATCTTCCTGTTTCGGTCAATGATATTAGTTATCAGATCCCTTCACGCATTCAGCGAGATCATCCAATAGAGAACGTCATTGGCCAGTTGGGTGACGGGGTTAAAACGAGAAGTAAAAGTGGGGATGTAAATTCATGTCTTTACTCTTGCTTCATATCTCAAATAGAACCTAAATCTGTCGAAATGGATCTGAATGAGCCTAGCTGGGTTGAAGCCATGCATGATGATTTAAATCAATTTGAGAAACTCGGAGTCTGGAAATTGGTGGAACTACCAAAAGGAAAGAAATCTCTTGATACTCGTTGGGTATTTCGAAATAAACAAGATGATTCAGGTGTCATTGTGCGAAACAAGGCAAGATTGGTGGTTCGAGGGTTTCGACAGGTTGAGGGTCTTGACTATACAGAAGTTTATGCTCCGGTTGCTCGTTTGGAAGCCATTCGTATCTTTCTTGCTTATGCTTCCTACATGAACTTTACTGTATACCAAATGAACGTCAAGACGGCTTTCTTGTACGGCAAAGTCAAGGAGGAGAGTTACGTTGACCAACCACCGGGTTTTGTTAATTCATCTCTTCTAAACCATGTTTACAAGTTAGACGAAGCTTTGTATGGATTGCATCAAACTCCTCAAGCTTGGTATGCTACTCTTACTCAGCATTTGCTCAATCACGGCTATTCCGGAGGCACCATTGATCAAACCATATTTCTCAAGCATGTTGGTCCAGATCAAATTCTCGTTCAAATTTATGTGGATGACATTATTTTTTGGTCGACAAGCCAGCAACTTTGCAAGGAGTTTGAAGCGGTGATGAAGAAGCGCTTTGAGATGAGTTCACTTGGGGAAATGACCATGTTTTTGGGGCTTCAGGTCCAACAATCTTCAACCGGAATCCTTATTCATCAAGCAAAATATGTGGAAGATGTGCTGGAGAAGTTCGGGTTTCAAGACGCAAAACCTGCTCTTACGCCCATGGCGGAACGGCCTCTTCTGACTCCTGAGCTTGAGGGTGAATCCGTAGATCAAACTCATTATCGATCAATGATCGGATCACTCATGTATCTTACTACTAGTCGCCCAGATGTCATGTTTGCGGTCTGTCAATGTGCTTGCTACCAGGCTAATCCTAAACTCTCTCATTTAATTGTTGTTAAAAGGATTTTTCGGTATCTCAAAGGGTGCCCAAAATTGGGTCTTTGGTATCCGAAAAATCCCGAATTTGATCTCTATGCTTTTGCAGACAGCAATTATGGCGGGTGTGAGCTTGATAGAAAATCGACTTCAGGAGGATGCCAATTTCTGGGAGATAGATTGGTGTCATGGCAGTGCAAGAAGCAGCACACAGTCTCAACCTCAACAGCAGAAGCAGAGTATGTTGCTGCATCTGCTTGTTGTTCTCAAGTCATCTGGATCCAACATCAATTGTTGGACTATGGTTTGAATTTTCAAGAAACCCCTATTTTTTGTGACAATGAGGCTACAATTCAAATTGCCAAAAACCCGGTCTTGCAATCAAAAACCAAGCACATCGACATTAAAATTCATTTTATTCGAGAATGTTATGAACGTTTGCTTATTCGGCTAGAACAGGTCCGATCTGATAATAATGTAGCAGATCTGTTCACCAAGCCTTTTAACAAAGCTCGATTCGATGTGCTGGTTAATTTTCTAAAAATGATTCGTTTTGAGGATTAATTTTTGAAAAAAATTGTGCATTTCATTTCTTTTATGCACAAATTTAGGGCCAGAAAAACCAAAAACATTAAAAAAGAGAAAATAAAAAAAAATTAGAAAATCCAAAATATTAGACAATAAAATTATGCTGGTTATAGATTGTGTTTGAGGGATATAATATGGGAAGTGATATGATCATGTGATAACAGGCAACCTGAGTCTGTGTAACGTACCCAAAGTTGAAGGGTCTATGCTCTGGTTTGATGTGTCGATAGGCACGAAAGATTCTAAATGGACATGACTAGGCAGAATTGAACTTAGGAAATCAAATGACTTGACAAATCTTGACCTAGATAGTTCCGTTTAGACTGACAATACGACACTTGGATAGGTTGAGCAGGGAGATATATATGGGAATCTACTCGTCACATTAATTGAACCCGTACTCGGAACCGTGGTTTAAATTTTCCTCGATGTGTGGATTCTGTCCTTAATTCCGGTTGGATGGAGCGACTGGTAAATTCCGATAAATTAGGTCTGTAGAATATAATTTTCTTTCTTTCCCTCTATTAGTCATATGTTGTCTCCTTTGCTCGATCTCCAATCCGACCTGGTACACAACATATGCAATTCTATTTCTCTGCAAGCTATATATATATATATATATATATATATATATATATATATATATATATATGTGAAATGTGTGAAAAACTTCTTATCTGTTAGCCATATGTTGTCTCATTTGCGCGACTTCTAATCTGACCTTCTACACAGCATATGCAACCTTCTTATTCTCAACCCCTCTGAAGAATTATGTATCTCTTCTCTCTCTGAATGGTTGTCTGCTCACACGGTGTATGGAGTACTCTGGAAGTTCTTGATGGCTGAGGCATATCAGGAAGTGGGAAACACGTTCTAGTACACCTAAAATTGAACATATACAGATTGTCTATAGATCTCGCTGCTCAATTTAGGTGGACAACAATATCCCTGGTCGTCGTCAGCTAATGGTCCTTAAGATATAGTATCTAGAAACTTAGGATCAGATATAATATCTAGGAACATAGGATCACATTGTCTTGTCACTTATAGTATGTCCTATTTTTGTCACAATTTTTCGTGCATAAGTGGACAACAATACCGACAATCGACCAGACAAAGATGTGAATATGAAAGGTACCGACAAGCAAATAATGGTCGTGTAAAAACTTTAATCCCTAATCCTCAACAGATTAAAGGAATTTATAAAGGTTTAAATTGATTCTTGTCGATTAATAATTTTTTAAATTTTATTTTATTTTATTTTTATTTTTATTTTTATTTTTATTTTTTATTAAAACTTTGAAATTAAAAAATCTATTAATCCTCAAAACAATTCCTTTTAAGAAAATTGTGTGCGAAAAGGGGTTTTGGAATAAATGTTTAAAGGACAAGGGGGAGAATGTGTAAATTCTTTGAATATATATAGAGTTTGTGCGGTGAGGCTTTTTCACCGTCATTTACTGTTGCCTCAACCGCACACACATATTTTCTCTCTCAATCTCTCTGAAAATTTCCATCAAATTTCAGTGAAAACAAGCTTTTACTCGGTAATTCTTATGAACGCGGCTGAATTTTTCATCATTTTTCAAAAAATTTATCTACTGTTTGCTGTTAGTTTTTCATAAAAAAATGTTTGTTTGGGTAACAGCACACTGTGTATGCGGCGCACACGTGAGTGTGCGGCTGACCGTGTGGGGCCGCACACATGAGTGTGCGGCTGACCGTGTGCTGCCCCACAAGAGTGTACGGCTGACCATGTGCTGCCACACAAGCGTGTGCGGCTGACCTTGTGCGGCTGCATGATTTTGTGAATGTGCGGCTGAACATTTTCTTGTTGCCCTAATTTTTCATGTGTTTTCTTTCAGATTAAAATGGGAGACCAGGAATTTGCTAAAGCTCATAATTCTGCAATTTTTCTTGAAGACCCTCCTGCAGCCCACAGTGACATGAAATTCATTGTGGATGGATTGAAGAAATCATGTTTGGTTCATGCCCTAACAACAAGTCCTGCTATCTACTAGAGTTTGATCAAAGAATATTGGAGAAATGTTGTCGTAAAGAAAAATGGTTAGGGTGACAAATTTGTTGAAGCAACAATTGAAGAAAAGAAAATTCAAGTAACGGAGAGCATCATAAGAGAATCCCTTCAAATATCGGACAGACCTGAGTATACCATGGAGATTGATATTCATCAGACTCAGGATGTCTTGGAGCATATGGGCTATGAGGGAACATTTCCCCCTACAATCAAGAAGTTGCTTCCTCCGTGTTGGAAGTATTTGGCTCATGTGTTCGTGAGGTGTATTTCCGGCAGGAGATCTGGAGCTAACGAGATCTCTCTTGCTAACACTGGTGCCATTGCAGCATTGGCTGCAGGTTTTGAGTTTAATTTCTTAAAATTCATACTGAATGAAATGATCCTGAATCTCGAAGGGAACAAAAGAGACAAATTCTGGATGTCTCCAAGATTTCTGCAAATCATCCTCAACGTGAATCACACCGAGCTACAGATAGGAAATGATGTCTTGGATTTTAAATCCATTGGTCCAAGTGCTTTTTGGCTAATGAAACAGAAGAGAGGCGGGAAATTTGTATTTGAAGGAAAATCCCATTGATAAAATTTGGGATTTTTAAAGAAGATGATAGAGACGAATCGGAAGAACAATCTATGCCAATGGAAAATGAAGATACTCATCACTCTCCCTCTGAACCTGAAGTGGAGGAGATTCATCACTCCCCTACAGCTTGTGTAGCTGATGAACATGATTATCAGAAGGCAAATGATTCAAAATCTTCTCAAGGGGATGATGACGATAATCTTTATGATGATGTTGAATTCTTGAAAGAAATTGACTTTACATGAATCAATGATGACATTCCAGCAAACATAGAATTTGATCTCAATGATGAAGACTTTGATCCTTTTCTCGGTATCCCCAGCAGCCATGCAAATAAAGTCAATGAAGTTGTTTCTCTAGCAACCAAGACTAGAGTTGAAGAAGATTCTCTCAAAATTCTACTTTCCACCTCAAAGCCCTTGGAGGTCACAACAAGCCAAGGAGATGTGACATCAGAGATTCCTCCCTCTGTGTCACTTGTCTCAACATCAGCTCCAATCATTTCCGACTTATCTGAACCTCAGACTTCTCAGACTTCCTTAAGAACAAGCCAATCTCTTGAAAGTCTGGAGATTCCTGCTGTAAAAAGTGCTCCTCAAGTTACCTCAACAATCACTGCAACCTTTGCTCACTCTCCTCCAAAGCAGACTAATGAAGGTCCAAGCACCATGTTCGAGACTGGTGGATCCTCTTATGTTCCAGAATATTCGCCAACTCGACCTTCTCTAGATTAAGCTTCTATCAGACTAGTAAGACATTTGGCTCAATCAAGTCCAACCTCTTCACGCGGGAAAGGAATATAATTTAACGAGGGTCGGACAGATGATGACAAATTCTCTTCATCTGATCTTCGAGAGGAAGTTGGAGTTCTCCGCCAACAGCTCATTGAAAAATTAATTCAAATGGATCAACTTTCTGCATATATCTTTGAGCTCAGGGCAAAGGATGAAGAAAAGACCAAACAAATCCATGATTTACAAACAAGTCTTGGATCCGTTCTAGCCAGTTATTTTAATCTCAAGAATGTATTGTATGATGCTTTTGGTGAAAAAGTCAAAGCCCTCTTCCAACAGCCTCGTGGAGTAGTTGATCCTCCTTTTGCTCAATCACCTCCTGCAACTGATGATCTACCTGTTGACCCACCTGCTCCAAGAACAACTACCATTGTTGACAAATTTGAAAATGAACCAGAAGGAAGCAGAGCTAGAATCACAATTAAACAGGGCAAAAGAGTTGTGACTGCAAACCAACGCGAAGGACTTTTGTTTATGAAAAATACAAATGAAAATCGCAAAGCAAAAGAACCTGCCCTGACTGTAACAAATTTGAAAAATAGAAAGTTTGGCGATGAGTACGGTGACAGATCTGGTATCCGTATGTGGGCTTTCGATCCAGAAACTAATTTGTTGGTGGTAAAGCGAAACTCAGGAATATCTGAGTGTTACAAAGGCACCCATGATTTTAATTCTTGGACAAAGACTGATCTTGCAGAATTATCTAGAGTCCCCTTTCACAATCCATCACAAGATCCAAGTGCATCTAACTTTAAGAGGTTTCTTGATAGGCAGGTCAAAGAAAATTTTCCCAGAATGAAGACTGCCAAAGCCCATTATCGAAAGGATAAAGATGTTCTTGATCCAGAAACAGGAAAACCTATGAAGATAATCTTATGGCCTGCTACAAAAAAGCAGAAAGAAATTCCAATCCGTCAGCATTTCCAAGAGGGATGTCTTGACAATATGGAATTTTGGTCATACGATGACGAAACTGCAACTGTTGCCATCAAATTCAAGGATCAAGAACGTGTTTTGAGGCTGATTAATGCAAAAGATCTTCTTCGTTTTCGAGAATGGGACATCCGGACTCTGGCTCGTCACCAGATAATCTGCGGAAAAGAAGTAATGGAAGCTGCCGCTAAAGAATACACTGCAATGGTAGCTAGAATCATAAATGGAAGTTTGTGGATGGGTTCAAAGGGGAGATCAGATCTGAGGCTGTTTGAGAAGCCTGTTGAGGAGCCAAAGGAATGATGACAAGACTATGCTAGTCTCAAACCAAGGGGGAGACTGAAAGAACATAATTTGTGGTTTGAGCTAGGCATCATTTTGTTTAGTTAATTGTGTCATTTTTGCAGTGTTTTGTTTGTAATCATGTAATGTGTGCTGCCAAACATGTGTGTGTGTGGCCGTACACTGGGTGTGCAGCCGCACACATGTGCTTGGCTGCACACACTTGTGCTGGTAGGAGGAGTAATATTTATAGCCACTGAGGTGTGTCAGTCTGTACTTTTTTCTAGAAGTCAGTGACGTATGTGTGTGTTTTCCCAAGGTGTACCTGACATTTATATGATATAAATGTGTGCATGCTTGATTCAATTTCTTCTTCTTCTCAATCTAAATCTAATTGCAATTAACTTCATTAATTACTAAATTGGATCCTTAATTTTGGGGACTTACATCTCTTATGAATACTTTAATTCCAAGTTATCCCTTAGAATTTTAAAAGTTAAAATTCAACCCTTATACTTTATAAGATTATAAGTTAATAATATATATATATATATATATATATATATATATATATATATATATATATATATATATATATATATATATATATGTATAAGAGTAAAGTCAGTCTTACTGTTAGTAGGCCTCATTCACGAAGCCGGTCTATAAGGGGGTATAAGGTTACTGCCTATAAAATGGCAGTTTAATGGGTGTCCACTCTCACCCAACGCTTCCTTGACTGGTGGAGGGTCGTTAGCCGAACGGGTAGGACAAGGACTATAAATCTCCCTTCATTAAAAGTGTTAATGATAAATACTAAGTAACTAAACCTCTTATAAATACCCAATCTTACTTACTTAGGAAAATGTGAACAAGGTGCTAATCCATGAAATTAGACTTTGCACTTTGTTGAAGTCGGTTACTGGAGCGTGTGTGGTTAACCGGCACAATAACTAGTATTTAAGAAGGTCGACAAAGGGTAACTTAATGTTTATCATAGTATCGATGGAGCGTGTGTGGTTAACCGGCACATTGATTGAGGGGTAAACACTTAAGGGTACCATGTAATTTGCATGGTTACTTCACACCTTGTTTTGTGATCCTCGGCATCCCAGTCACAAAACCTGAAGGGCACACTCGAGATTGAAATATGCCATTGAAAAGTTCAATGAATCTAAGAAGATCTAGGAGTTTCAAATCCAATTAAAACCTAATAATACATTTCGTTTATCTTGGTGGAAATTGGTGATTTGTCATTCACCTACCTTCAAATATTTTATAGCTTGGATTACGACATCCCTCTTCTAAGTGATAAAATAGTTTGTTGGGTCCTAGCCTTAATATTTCATATTGGGTGTCAACTATCTTGGATATCTCCCAAAAGATGTCTGGTTTAGACATTTATGATCTTCCCAAATCTCTTGAAACAAGCTTTCTTAAATGAAGATGATGTCCCATGGAAATCATATTTCTTTCACCTCCTCCAATTATTCTCCCTAACCCACAAGTTCCTGAAAAATTTTAAGGTCACTCAAGCCCTATTGGCAAGCAAAGGTCTATGTGTGATCACATCTTGAGATGTAGTCACATATTGACAAGCCGGGAGAGTTGGGTGTCAAAGTCTTGAGAAAGTTGGTGGTTCAATCACTTTCTAAGTCACAAAGTGAGCTCCTTTGGGACTCCTATGAAACAGACTATGACAAGACCCTTAATGATCTTATCTATTGGCTAAGATCAACTTCCTAAAAATTTGTGGACATTGATAATAATGACATTGGATATCCAGTAAAGCTCTCTCTTCCTAATGGAAAGGGACCGGCCATAGTCAACCCGGTTGACCAAATGGTAAAGAGAAAGGCTAAGTATATGATAGTCCCATGTTCCATTACCAAAGCGTCCATATTTTAAATTGCCAAAGGAAGGGGCATTGGTTGCGAAGCTGCCAATTTACCTAAGGGTGTTAAAGTCAATAAGTTTGACTCTACTTCAGGTAAAGTCGACTATCTAACTCTGCTAAGTTTCTACTATGAGATTCTTGATACATGATGTGACTGGGTCACATGGTGATATTTTAAGAATCAAAGAAAAGTGAAGAAACTTAAAGAAAGAATATGTTGAATCTAATTGCGTAGATGGATTTCTATCGCATACTTTGAAGATCGGATTCTTAAGCTACTTCTTAGGAGTAATGATATATATGGCTTAGGAATGGATAACAACAAAGTTTTCATGCTCTTTTGCATTGTAAGGATAGTTTTTCCGGAAAGTTTTTAAAATAAAAGGAAAGATGATGATTTTATTTATTTTAAAATATCCTTACAAGGGCATTTGTGGAATTTGTGTTGCTTATAAAGATTCCATTAAGAGCAAGAGTGGAAATATGAATTTGATTCTTTCATTTGTGGTAGTGTCTAAATTTACCAAATAAGGAAAGATTCTCATCACCCAAGTTTCATTTGGACCGGAACTTGGAATCATGCAAGTTGTATAGCATTATGAATGAGAATTTTTTTCATCTTTGGAAAATTAAGACTAGTTCCTTGTTCATATGTATATGTGAGTCAAGTAAAGGACTAAGCGATCGAGTACACATTCTTGTGCACAGATTAAGCCCACCACAAAAGATCGATAAGACTATTCGTCATGATTTACTTAAGTTCAGTAAATATGGTTATACTTACAAGTTTAAGTATAATTCTGAAACATTGGAAAAGTTTCAATGTAAGGCAGAGCGAATAAGAAGAGTCAAATTAGGCAGAAAGATAAAAGTTTCTCAAATCTGAAAAGATGGGAGAGTACTTTAGTATCACTTTTTGTGATCATCTTAATGATTAAGAAACTATAAAACCATTAGTTCTCTAAGGAAATCTTTGTGCATTCTTATGACTAAGAAGAGGAACTTAAATTATTTAAATGGTTAAATCAAGAAGATGAGTCATACTTCATTCCAAAACAAGTCTTAGAGTCATACTCCAAGACTGTAAGTTGAGTGATATGTCTTAAAGAAGGTTTATTAACACTAGTCAAATTGGTAAGTTGTGATGTTTTGGATAAAACAAAGACCAACTTAGGCTAATTGTGTGAAGTGTTTGTCTTGATAAAGAATCCAAACTATCTCTTGAATATTTAGCAAGATAGTCTTATATGTCAAGAGGACAGTGGGAGTCTTAAAGATCCTAAAAAGAATTTAAAGATCTAATCAAGAATAAAAACCTGTAGTTGACATATTCTGTGCCCATTCTAGTTAAAGTTGGCTTTGCATATGAGTTCTTAGAGTTCTCAATTGGTTGCATAAAAACTTGGATGCAATGGCAGACCCTTGAGCTACCAGATGGCAAGAAATTAAGATTGAGTTCAGTCCATATGAGTTTGGATTTGTCATTATCCTTTTCTTGTGACTATGGTTTTGAAAATTCACATGGATAAGAACACATACACCATTAAATCTAAGTGTCATAAGGTTTCTCTCCGATTCATGAAAATGATGGTAAGGAAACACTTTCACTAAGTAGATTTTAGCTAGATAGCAATTGTGACATTTGCATTCTCAAAGTCGTTAGTGGAGCGTGTGTGGTTTACCGGCACACTAACATGGACTTGTGAGAAGTGGCAAAGGTCTAAACAATCAAGAATATGATTATGGCATCCCTTTACAGAGTTCTTAAAATTGTTTAGACAAACCTGTGAGCTATCTAAGATAAGGTGTATGATTTTGATAAAATTTTATCAAAGCAATCTAGTATCAGAAATCTGAACTTTGGTAAGAAAGTCAATAAAGTATTGATTTCTAGAAGTCCAGCTGATTTCTGAGTACATGTCAAAGCTAGTGAGAGCATAAGTGTTATGCTAATAATCATCATGTTAGTGGGAGCATGATAATTATGATAAGTATTGCAAGTTAGAAATGTTAATTATAGAAAACAAAAAGTTTCAATTAGGAAAGTGTTGTTTTGCTATAATTAATGTAGAAGAAATTATACTTCATCTCAAATCTAAAAGCTTAGATTGTGGTTTTAATCGTATTTAGTCAACGATATATATATATATATATATATATATATATATATATATATATATATATATATATATATATATATATGAATTTCATGTTGGAATGGCTCAACATAAGGAAATTCTGTATATGGGTCCATTATTTGCGTTCTAAAATTCGATTATGATTACGACATCCCTTTTCATAATCTGAGTTATGAGAACTTGGCAAATTGAAATGGAAATATTATAGTAAAAGACTGGTTTAGTCTTTATGTGAGATATCGTGAATTGTGTCCCATATGTTTCGGATATAGGATCGATTACATGTGCTATATTCATCCTTTCTAAAATTTTCCAAATGCCTGGGGCATTCAGAAAGGAAAAGGTCTAGAATTGGATATGACTAAAAGGATTAAACAATTGTCGAGGACAATCTAAGGTTTACCAAAGATTGGTTGCTCAAGGACAGTTGGAAGTATAGTGATAATTCTGGAAGGACCATATTGATATAATCTGTAAGGAGACAACTCTTGTTCAGAAGTGATAGTCAAAATGGAATCTGGAAATGTTTCAAAGTTAGAAATTATTCAATCTGTGTAAGATTAGGAAACTTAATGCAAGAAGGATGTTTCCAAGGAGCTGATCTCCTTTGGAATGCTCTGTAATGGTTGTTGTCAAGTCTTTTTGACTTTGTGCATAATCATTACAAGAGGATCAATGCATATAACTTTAGAATCTAACAGGTTTCAGTTAATGGCATGAATTTGGAATTCTTGCATCTGCAGTAAGGATTTGGGACTGTGAAAAGAGGATCATTGGAGTTATGTTCAATTGATCTATTTCACAAAGTAAAGATCATAGACAAACATAGGATGCATACTTGTTGTATGGCATGACTAGTGTTTAGAAAACATAGTGTACATGCTTGGAGCATGGGACAACTATTGTTTTAAATTCAAAAATAAAGTTGATAGCTGAAACAGTATATAATGAATAATGTGTAATCATATGGAGATAAATAAAAGGTGTTTTATTTATGTACATAGGTTTTGATACCATATTGTATTCAATTATTATTGTGTTTCACTTTGCATGTTTTAACTTCCTGAATAACTAGGTCTTTGTTCTGGATGACTAAGTTATTCAGACCATCCACAGTCGGTCATATGTTAGAAGTAGATATGAATTAAGACTGTCATGGGTTGGCTTGTAGAGGTCTAAGATGTTGGACAAAGGGCTACAACACTCATGAGTGCTCATAAGTTCTGAGTATTGGATTCAACCCGCGCTCATTGTAATCACTTCATGGATTTTATCACGAGTGATCATGAGATGATAATATCATATATTTTTCAAACCTAGAGATATGAGTTGTTACTATGAGTTGGGTGTACATTGATTGCACGAAAACACATTCGGTAACTTCATGTTATAAAACGTGCCTTTGTGTATGATTTAACAAGTAGTAGAACAAGCCATATGAGTTGAATTCTATCCATTCCTTTTACCTTCGGGATAAAAGCGATATCTGTGGGCCCCTCGATGATTTGATGATGACAAATGGAAGTGCCCGGCCGAGCCATGACTGATTTGATTTGTTCAATTAGTCAGTCGTCATAAATCGGAAATCAGGAAACAAAAAATGGACAGAGAGAATGATTATAATCCATGTCTCAGTCCATATGATATCTAGAATGGAGGAATATATGATCCCTTATCTAATGGACAAGTCATTGACAAATGTCAGAGTTCATCTACAAGGTCAGAGTTCGACAGAAGCTTTTGAGAGCTACAATTGCCAGTCTGTTCTTGAAGTCATACGCAATAATAGTTTTGTAACAGCCCGGATTTCGAGGTACCTTTTTATGCTTATAATTTTGATGTTTTGTGAGGGGACTCGGCAACTTGGAGCTTAGACTCGCTGGGTAGGATCGCGATTCTGGACGCGGGTTCGCGCTTGGACTCGACAAGTCCAAGGTATGGACTCGGCGAGTCCGCGTTGTTTAATGAAATCCTAATTTCTCGGGTTTGGGACGTATTTAAAGGGCCTTTAGGCCGTCATTTGTGCTCACCAGTCCTTTGAGTGAAACCCTAGCGAGTGTGAGCGTTTGGAGCATAGTAGGAAGCCATTATTGACCTTGGAGGTGTCATCTTGCAAGGGAAAGGAAGAATTAGCTAAGGGAAAACAAGAGGAGCCACTTCCTGAAGGTTTGAGGTCTAGAACATCACATTGGAGGTACTATTTTCGAGCTATTCCCTGTTATGTTGATGTTTATATTGATTTAGGGCTTATTGAGCCCTTTTGTGGCTAGATCTAGTGCTTCCTTGGTCCCTTAAGCGATTTAGATTATAGATCTGGACCCTTGGAGGTCCAGAGAGTCCCTTTGCCCAAGCGTTTTGTGAATCAATGGGGGTTTTGGTTTGGAATCCTTATGCCTAAGGTCAAAACACCATTTATGAGCCATGGGGTGTGTTATGAACACCAAGATAAGGACTTTACGTGATGAATCAGCTTAGGAAGGCCATATCTATGAATTGTTGGAGCAGATCTGACCTCAGAAGCAAGTTTGAGTTGATGCATGGCATGGACTCGCCGAGTACAACGAACAGACTCGGCGAGTAGCATGAAGATTGCCCTAAACCACTCAGTGAGTGGTCCTTCCGAGTTATAGGTTGACTCAGTGGGTCAGGGCGAGTTAGAGAGGGTTGACAGGTGGACTGAGTCGAATTGGGACTCGCCGAGTTGTTCTTGAGACTCGACGAGTTGAGTCGGGGTGGCCCCGCGATTCTTACCAGGTGGAACTCGTCGAGTCAGGGGAATACTCGACGTGTCAAAAAGGGAATCATAGAGAGTTGGTGAAAACGTCTAGACTCGCCGAGTCGCCCTAGTGCACTCGCCGAGTCCAGTAAAAGTTGACCGTTGACCGTTGACCAGAGCTGACTAGTGTTGACTTGAAAAGGGTAGTCAACCTTAGTGGTAAAAGTATTAATAAGAAACGTATGATGTTATAGGGGGATTGTAGCTCGGAGGATCGAGCACGAGTGATTTCGGGATTTGTGAGCTATCGAGATACACGAGGTGAGTCTTCTCACTATACTATACCCGGAAGGGTTTGACTGTGTGACCGGAAGGTCGGATATGGTATGAGACATATGTGCTATATGTCATAAGTTAATTGTTATTTGTGCTATGTATGATATGCTTGATATGGGTCGGAAGGCGTTGTAATGTGGACTGTAAGGGTGGCATGGGTAGGACCTGAAGGTTTACCCAGTCAGGACGGAAGTCCCCTGAGACACATGGACCGGAAGGTCGGGGCCTGGAAAGGCGTATGTGCGTAGGTTGTATTTTGGGGAACTCACTAAGCATTTATGCTTACAGTTGTTGTGTATGTGTTTCAGGTACTAGCGAGGACCGTGGGAAGGCGCCGGCGTGATCTGTACACACTGATGGAGAATTTATGATCTTGGGATTTATATGTTTGTATTATGACAGGATACATTGGATCTTTATGCCTTATTTTGGATTGAAATACATTTTAAGAAATGAATTTTTTTTTAAAATTTCTATTGCTACAAGTTTTAGATTTATCCAAGTGGGAAACTGTTGGATTAATGTCTAAGTCCATAACTATAATTGGTGAGACTTGACGTGACCCGACATGGTCCATTTGGGTTGCATGGCGTCATGCTTTGGATAGAGTATAATGAGAGAAATAACACTTAAGGTTGGTTAATATATTATAATTTCTAATATATTAATAAGATTATTTAATTAGTATTGATCAAGCATTAATCTAGGATTAATTAAGTGATAAAAAAGAAGACTAATTAAATATACGGGTTGATTGTGTAAATCATCCATACTTATATAGTGGGCTAATGCTCCATGGATTATCTAGTTGGGCTAAAACCTATATGATGCCTCATGGATGCTCCATGGTGTTTTTGTACCCATGGATCATGGAAATTAAAGGCCATGTCAATTAGGGTTTACATAGTGTAACCCTAACTATATATGCATCTTATTCTTGACCAAAATCAGCACTAGTATCATTCTAGAGAAGGGCTAGCCGATTTCAAGGGGTTCTAAGTTACTCTCAAATTATTCCAAGTGTATTTGGTGTTGTGTGAACCATTTGAGGTGTCACACTTGAGGCACTAGGCACTCAATCTTCATGAATACATTCTACATGAAATAGGTATGTATTCTGTCTTGTTATATTCATTATTTTGTATGCTAGATTAGGATAATACCTTGTATGTTCATAATTGCATGTATAATAGAGAAAATATAGATCCAAGGTATTTAGGTTTGCATGTACACTTAGGAGTGTTAGAATGCTCATAACCTAACTGTAGGGCGGAGAGTGCCCCGATACGGGATGTTTGTATGAGGTTGATGGTGATGACTCTGTTGTTAGACACCATTCAGGAGGCCCAGGTAGAGGCCATGAGACCAGAGAACCACCAGAGAGAGCGGGTGATCGGGCAAGTATCTGAGTTCATTGCCGATAGCCGAGGGCTGATGACCTTCCAGGGCCGGATTTGGGTGCCATTTGAGGGCGGGGCACGTACCATTTTAATAAAGAAAGCACACATATCGAGGATTTCGATCCATCCCGGGGCCACTAAGATGTATTTGGACCTGAAGAGAGACTAGTGGTGGCCCTGTATGAAGAGCGATGTGGCGTGGTTTGTAGAGAGGTGCTTGACTTGTCGTGGTTAAGGCCGAGCACCAGCAACCGCATGGCAAGCTGCAGCCACTTGAGATTCCCTAGTGGAAGTGGGAACATATTTCCATGGATTTTATCACCAAATTGTCGAGGACTGCAAGAGATGTCGATGCAATTTGGGTGATCGTTGACTGGCTGACGAAGAGTGCTCATTTTCTGGCTATCAGTGAGAGCTCTTCTGCGGAGAGGCTGTCAGAGTTTTATGTGAGAGAGGTGGTATCGCGGCATGGAGTACCGATCTCGATCGTGTCGGACCAAGATGTGCGTTTCACTTCCAGGTTCGGGAAGAAATTCCTCGAGGAGTTGGGTACTAGGCAGCATTTCAGTACCGCATACCACCCACAGACGGATGGTCAGAGCGAGCGGACAATTCAGACGCTTGAGGATATGCTTAGGGAATGTGTGTTCGACTTCGGAGGAAGTTGGGACTCGTATATTCTGTTGGCTGAGTTTTTTTTATAACAACAGCCACCATTCGAGTATCGGTATGCCTCCCTTTTAGTTGTTGTATGGGAGGAGGTGTCGCACTCCCATATGCTGGGGAGAGGTCGGGAAGCGAGTGTTGGGTAGCATTGCATTAGTGCTTCAGAAGACATAGCAGATACAACAGGTCAGGCAGAGGTTGTTGACAACTCAGAGTCGGCAGAAGAGTTATGCAGATATGCGACAGTCCGAGCTTGAGTTCCAGGTGGGAGAATTCATACTCCTGAAGCTGTCTCCTTGGAAATGAGTGATCCGATTCAAGAAGAGGGGCAAGCTAGGGCCCTGGTACATTGGTCTGTTCAAGGTGACCACGAGGGTGGGAAGGGTAGCATATCGTTTGGAGCTACCTGCGGAGTTGAGTCAGATTCATGATACCTTCTACGTGTCTCAGCTGAGGAAGTGTATAGCCGACGAGTCGGCAGTAGTGTTGTTGGAGGATATCCAAGTGGATGCGAGTCTTAATTCTGTCGAGACACCCATCGCGATCTTGGACCGAAAGATCAAGGTTCTAAGGAACAAGGAGGTGCCTCTGGTTCAGGTCCAGTGGCAACATCGGAGAGGGTCTGAGCTGACTTAGGAAACAGAGACAGAGATGCGGGAGCTGTATCCGGAGTTGTTTGCGGCATGAAACTTCGGGGGGGAAGTCTGGTTCTAGTGGGGGAGAATTGTAACATCCTGAATTTCAGGTATGTCTCTTAAACCCTTTTCCTTTTCCAAGGTTGTCAAGTTAATCCCTTAATTGAAATATTAAGGAAAATGAGTACGTTGGGCGTACTGAAGAGTACGCTACACCTACTCATGCGCTTTAATTGGATGCGGACTTGCGTAGGTACGCTGGGCGTACCCAGGGTTACGCTGGGTGTAGCGGGCCCAGATGCAAACCCTAATTTATGGCTTGTGCACTATAAAAGGAATGCTAAGGCCTTATCCTCAGTCACCATTTCACAGAGTCAAACCCTAAGAGAGCATTTCATTCGTCCTAAAGCTTGTGTGTGAGTGTTTTCAGCTAAAAGTGCCTTTGTGTGTTAGTGATGAAGAAAGAGGGGTACTTGTGGAGGCTAAGGTTTGGAGTTCAAGCTTGGATCTGAGTTCTGGGTTTTATGGTCCATTTCTAGGGTTTAAGTCCCAAAGGTGGAGACTTTATGAGCAAGAGGTGCTCCATGGACCTAGATTTGTCCCATTTCAGTGTTATGTGTGATGTTGATCCATAAAAATCCCAGCTTGGTCGTCATTAGGAAGTTATGTTTGAGTTATGGGCTTTAGAGTGTTGAAAGTGGAAAGATTTCGGTGTTGGTGACTCTCACAGCCATGTAAAGGCTTAAAGTCACCAACTTTATGGATTAAGAGGCTTAAAGGTGGTCAGATCTGAGAGTTGGATGTGTTTCTTAACAGTTTAAGACCCCAAAAGCTAAGGAGCATGAAGCTAGGACTTACGCGGAGCGTAATCCCAGTACATGCAGCGTAGGGGGTCGCGTTCCCCGTTTCTGTGAGGTTGTCGGGTACGCCTAGCGTACAGGTTTGGTAGGCGCAGCATAACTCGGAGAGTTGACTTTTGTTGACTTTTAGGGTTTGGTCAATGTTATGGACTTTGAGTCATGAGAGGGGTAAAATGGTCTTTTACCCTTCTGAGAGTGCTAAGAGAGGGATTAGTCTAGCCTTGAGAGTTGTATTGATTAGAGTACTTATTCCGTGTGATTAGGCGGAGGCTAAACCAGATTTACCAAGTTCGAGATTTACCGAGTTACCCGAGGTGAGTCTTCTAACTATACTTTATCTAGAGTGGTAATTAGAGTTATATGACTGAGTATCTTGTATGCTGTTTATGTGATTGTGATACATTGCATTATTTTTATGTGATTCATGTCGTGTATGTTCCAAAGTTTATAGAGTTAGAATCGAAAGGTTCACAGAGTTAGGAGCAGAGGGTCCACAAAGTTAGGACCGGAGGGTCCACAGAGTTATAGCCTCGAGTGGCTAATATGTCTTATATGTGGTACCGTTCGCCTTGAACCAGCTCCATCTGGGAGCAAAGGATTGGTGGAAGTTCGTGACGGCGAACTTCACTTTGGCAGAGGTTTCAGCTGTGACATGGGAGAGGTTTACCTCTATGTTCAGAGACGAGTACGTTCCCCCGGTGGAGAGGGAACGGTTGGTTAAGGAGTTCTTGACCCTCAAGCAGGGTAATGATTCTGTCACGATGATCACGCGGAAGTTTCATGAGAGGGCGATGTTCTTCCCCGAGCAGGTGTCCACGGAGCAGGCTCGGATGAGCCGGTATTTGGGTGTGTTGAGGAGGGATATCCGGGAGTTCATATCGAACTCGACATATCATACCTTTGCTGAGCTTCAGGCGAATGCCAGGAAGCGCGAGATCGAGTTGGAGACCCAGGCCAGGGAGGAGGCTGAGTCTCAACGGGTGGATCGGCGGCTGGCTCAGTCTCAGCCGGCAGCCAAGCGGACTAAGTCCGCCGATTCGAGGAAGGGAGGTCTGAAGGGCCGCACTTGCGGAAAGTGCGGAAAGGGTCACGAGGGGACATGTCGATCAGGTGCCTGCTACAAGTGTGGCAAGGAGGGGCACATTGCTAGGGATTGCCCCAAGGGGTTTATGGTTTGCTTTCATTGCAACCAGATCGGCCATCGGAAGGCCGCGTGCCCTCAGCTTCACCAGTGATCTGCACCTGCTGCCAGGGCTACCGAGGCTCGACCAGTGAAGGCCGAGGCCCCGAGGGCTCGTGGGAGAGCTTTCCAGTTGATTGCGGAGGAGGTCCGCGTGGCGCCTGATGTTGTGGCTGGTATGTATTCTTTCATGTAATTATTATTCTTTATGGGATGTTATGCTTATTTCATGTTTATGCGTAGGTACTTTTCTTGTGAATTCTGTACCTGCTTTAGTATTATTTGACTTGGGTGCGAGTCGGTCTTTCGTATCTCTGGCCTTTAGTCAGCATATCAGTGTTAGTCGTGAGGCGTTGAGTCGGCCTCTGAGAGTTTCTATAGCTGATGAGAGAGTGATTTGTGCCACGGAGGTTCTCCGAGGATGTGTGTTAGAGATTTTCGGGGTTGAGTTTCCGATTGATCTGGTTCCTATTGCGATGGGTGATGTCTGTGTCATTGTGGGTATGGACTAGTTGAGTAGATTCGGCGCAGTTATCGATTGCGAGGGTCAGCTGGTGACCATACGAGACCCTAGCGGGGGAGTTCTTTCGGTGTACGGCGAGGGTACACGTTCATGATCAGCATTTTGTTCGGCCGCTAGGGCGAGGCAGTGTCTACAGCAGGGCTGTAAGGGTTTTGTGGCGTATGTGATGGATACGCAGGTGGCTCCCGAGAGGTCGAGTTCAGTTGCGGAGGTTCCGGTGGTGTGTGAGTTTCCAGATGTTTTTCCCGAGGAGTTGCCGGGAGTGCCTCCAGTGAGGCAAGTGCAGTTCAGTATCGACTTGGTTCCGGGGGCCGCGCCTATCACTAAGGTGCCTTATCGTCTTGCATCTCCAGAGATGCAAGAGTTATCCTCGTAGCTTCAGGAGCTGCTGGGGAAGGGGTTTATTCGGCCGAGCAGCTCGCCGTGGGGAGCGCCTATCCTGTTCGTTAAGAAGAAGGATGGTTCACACCGGATGTGCATTGATTACCGGGAGTTGAACAAGCTGACGGTCAAGAACCGTTACCCATTGCCAAGGATCGACGATTTGTTCGATCAATTACAGGGAGCATCTTGGTTCTCCAAGATCGATTTGAGGTCTAGATATCACCAGGTGAGGGTGCGGGATGAGGACGTCCAGAAGACAGCGTTCAGGACGCGTTATGGGCATTACGAGTTTGTGGTGATGCCTTTTGGGCTCACCAATGCCCCGGCTGTGTTCATGGATCTCATGAACTGAGTATGTAGGACGATGTTGGATTGGTCGGTGATTATATTTATCGATGACATTCTGATATATTCGAGGTCTAGGGAGCAGCATGAGGAACATTTGAGGGAGGTCCTTGGGGTTCTAAGATCGGAGAAGCTTTATGCAAAGTTCTCCAAGTGTGAATTCTGGTTGCGGGAGGTCCAGTTCTTAGGACATCTTGTTAACCAGGAAGGGATACTGGTCGATCCGGCCAAGGTTGAGGCGGTGATGAGTTGGGAGGTGCCGAAGTCACCATTTGAGATCAGGAGTTTCCTTGGGTTGGCAGGGTATTATCGGAGATTTATCAACGATTTCTCGAAGATCGTAGTGCCACCCACCAGATTGACCCGGAAGGGTGTTGCTTTTTCATGGGGTCCCGAGCAGCAGGCCTCCTTCGAGACACTTCGCCAAAGGTTGTGCGAAGCCCCGGTATTGGCTCTCCCGGAAGGGATGGAGGACTTTGTGGTATATTGTGATGCATCGATTTTGGGGCTGGGAGCAGTGCTGATGCTGAGAGCACATGTGACAGCTTATGCGTCGAGGTAGCTGAAGCCTCATGAGACGAGATATCCCACCCATGATCTTGAGTTGGGGGCAGTAGTGTTCGCCCTCAAGATTTGGCGTCACTACTTGTATGGGGTTCGGTGTACGATTTACATAGACCATAAGAGTTTGAGGTACTTGATGGATCAGCCCAACCTAAATATGCGGCAGAGGAGGTGGTTGGATGTGGTCAAGGATTATGATTGTGAGATCCTGTACCACCCAGGCAAGGCTAATGTGGTAGCCGATGCATTGAGCCGCAGGGCGGAGAGCACTCCACTGCGGCATGTATGTTTGAGATTGACCGTGATAGCTCCGGTACTGGATGCCATTCGTGGGGCACAGGCCGAGGCTGTGCAACCTGAGATGCAGAAGAAGGAACGGGTCGTTGGGTTGGTTTCGAAGTTCGTTACGGATGGTCGAGGGCTTGTGACTTTTCAGGGTCGGATTTGGGTACCGTTTGTGGGTGGTACGCATACTAGTTTGATGGAGGAAGCGCATCGATCGAAATTGTCGATTCATCCCGGGGCTACGAAGATGTATTTGGATTTGAGGAAGGAGTATTGGTGGCCCTATATGAAGAGGGACGTCGCATGGTTTGTTGAGAGGTGCTTGACCTGCCGTAGGGTTAAGGCCGAGCACCAGAGGCCGCATGGCAAGTTGCAGCCATTGGAGGTTCCTGAGTGGAAGTGGGAACAGATCACTATGGATTTCATCACTAAATTGCCAAGGACTGCCAGAGGAGTTGATGCAATTTGGGTGATTGTGGACAGGTTGATGAAGAGTGCTCACTTCCTTGCCATCAGTGAGAGTTCTTCAGCGGAGAAATTGGCGGAGGTGTATGTAAGGGAAGTGGTATCTCGGCATGGGGTGCCGCTCTCGATTGTTTCAGACCGTGATGTGCGTTTCAGTTCCAGATTCTGGAAGAAGTTTCATGAGGAGTTGGGTACTAGACTGCATTTTAGTACCGCATATCACCCCCAGACAAATGGTCAGAGTGAGCGGACGATTCAGACGCTTGAGGACATGCTTCGAGCATGTGTGTTGGATTTCAGGGGTAGCTGGGATACGTATTTACCCTTGGCAGAGTTTTCCTACAACAACAACCATCATTTGAGCATTGGTATGTCACCCTTTGAGCTGTTGTATGAGAGGAGGTGTTGGACCCCCATTTGTGGGGGAGAGGTTGGGCAGAGAGTGATGGGCAGCACAGAGATTGTGCTTCAGACGTCAGAGCAGATTCAGCAGGTCAGACAGAGGTTGTTGACCGCTCAGAGCCGACATAAGAGTTATGCAGACAGACGCCGGTCCGAGCTTGAGTACTAGGTCGGCGACCTTGTTCTCCTGAAGGTCTCTCCTTGGAAGGAAGTGATTTGATTCAGGAACAGGGGCAAGTTGGGGCCCCGATATATTGGCCCATTCCGTGTGATCGCGAGGGTAGGTCGGGTAGCCTATCGTCTAGATTTGCCAGCAGAGTTGGGGCAGATTCACGACACTTTTCATGTGTCACAACTGAGGAAGTGTATAGCCGATGAGTCGACAGTGGTTCCATTAGAGGACATTCAAGTGGATGCGAGCCTGAATTATGCCGAGAGACCAGTGGCCATCAGAGATCGGAAGATCAAGGTTCTGAGGAACAAGGAGGTACCCCTGGTGCTGGTTCAGTGGCAACATCGGAAGGGATCGGAGATGACCTGGGAACCGGAGTGTGAGATGCGTGAGCAGCATCCGTAGCTATTTTCAGAGCGAGACTTCGAGGGCGAAGTCTAGTTCTAGTGGGGGAGAGTTGTAACAGCCCAGATTTCCAGGTACCTTTTTATGCTTATAATTTTGATGTTTTGTGAGGGGACTCGGCGAGTTGAAGCTCAGAAACGCCGTGTAGGATCGCGATTCTAGACGCGGGTTCGCGCCTGGACTCGGCGAGTCGAAGGTAGCGACTCGCCGAGTCCGCGCTGTTTAATGAAACCCTAATTTCTCGGGTTTGGGACCTATTTAAAGGGCCTTTAGGCCGTCATTTGTGCTCACCAGTCCTTTGAGTGAAACCCTAGCGAGTGTGAGCGTTTGGAGCAAAGTAGGAAGCCATTATTGACCTTGGAGGTGTCATCTTGCAAGGGAAAGGAAGAATTAGCTAAGGGAAAACAAGAGGAGCCACTTCCTGAAGGTTTGAGGTCCAGAACATCACATTGGAGGTACTATTTTCGAGCTATTCCCTGTTATGTTGATGTTTATATTGATTTAGGGCTTATTGAGCCCTTTTGTGGCTAGCTCTAGTGCTTCCTTGGTCCCTTAAGCGATTTAGATTATAGATCTGGACCCTTGGAGGTCCAGAGAGTCCCTTTGCCCAAGCTTTTTGTGAATCAATGAGGGTTTTGGATTGGAATCCTTATGCCTAAGGTCAAAACACCATTTATGAGCCATGGGGTGTGTTATGAACACCAAGATAAGAACTTTACGTGATGAATCAGCTTAGGAAGGCCAGATCTATGAATTGTTGGAGTAGATCTGACCTCAGAAGCAAGTTTGAGTTGATGCATGGCATGGACTCGCCGAGTCCAACAAACAGACTCGGCGAGTAGCATGAAGATTGCCCTAAACCACTCAGTGAGTGGTCCTGCCGAGTTATAGGTTGACTCAGTGAGTCAGGGCGAGTTAGAGAGGGTTGACAGGTGGACTGAGTCGAATTGGGACTCGTCGAGTTGTTCTTGAGACTCGACGAGTTGAGTCGGGGTGGCCCCGCGATTCTTACTAGGTGGAACTCGTCGAGTCAGGGGAATACTCGACGTGTCAAAAAGGGAATCATAGAGAGTTGGTGAAAACGTCTAGACTCGCCGAGTCGCCCTAGTGCACTCGCCGAGTCCAGTCAAAGTTGACCGTTGACCGTTGACCAGAGCTGACTAGTGTTGACTTGAAAAGGGTAGTCAACCTTAGTGGTAAAAGTATTAATAAGAAACGTATGATGTTATAGGTGGATTGTAGCTCGGAGGATCGAGCACGAGTGATTTCGGGATTTGTGAGCTATCGAGATACACGAGGTGAGTCTTCTCACTATACTATACCCGGAAGGGTTTGACTGTGTGACCGGAAGGTCGGATATGGTATGAGACATATGTGCTATATGTCATAAGTTAATTGTTATTTGTGCTATGTATGATATGCTTGATATTGGTCGGAAGGCGTTGTAATGTGGACTGTAAGGTTGGCATGGGTAGGACCTGAAGGTTTACCCAGTCAGGACGGAAGTCCCCTGAGACACATGGACCGGAAGGTCGGGGCCTGGAAAGGCGTATGTGCGTAGGTTGTATTTTGGGGAACTCACTAAGCATTTATGCTTACAGTTGTTGTGTATGTGTTTCAGGTACTAGCGAGGACCGTGGGAAGGCGCCGGCGTGATCTGTACACACTGATGGAGAATTTATGATCTTGGGATTTATATGTTTGTATTATGACAGGATACATTGGATCTTTATGCCTTATTTTGGATTGAAATACATTTTAAGAAATGAAATTTTTTTTTTTAAATTTTTGTTGTTACAAGTTTTAGATTTATCCAAGTGGGAAACTATTGGATTAATGTCTAAGTCCATAACTATAATTGGTGAGACTTGACCTGACCCGACATGGTCCATTTGGGTTGCATGGCGTCATGCTTTGGATAGACTATAATGAGAGAAATAACACTTAAGGTTGGTTAATATATTATAATTTCTAATATATTAATAAGATTATTTAATTAGTATTGATCAAGCATTTATCTAGGATTAATTAAGTGATAAAAAAGAAGACTAATTAAATATACGGGTTGATTGTGTAAATCATCCATACTTATATAGTGGGCTAATGCTCCATGGATTATCTAGTTGGGCTAAAACCTATATGATGCCTCATGGATGCTCCATGGTGTTTTTGTACCCATGGATCATGGAAATTAAAGGCCATGTCAATTAGGGTTTACATAGTGTAACCCTAACTATATATGCATCTTATTCTTGACCAAAATCAGCACTAGTATCATTCTAGAGAAGGGCTAGCCGATTTCAAGGGGTTCTAAGTTACTCTCAAATTATTCCAAGTGTATTTGGTGTTGTGTGAACCATTTGAGGTGTCACACTTGAGGCATTAGGCACTCAATCTTCATGAATACATTCTACATCAAATAGGTATGTATTCTGTCTTGTTATATTCATTATTTTGTATGCTAGATTAGGATAATACCTTGTATGTTCATAATTGCATGTATAATAGAGAAAATATAGATCCAAGGTATTTAGGTTTGCATGTACACTTAGGAGTGTTAGAATGCTCATAACCTAACTGTAGGGCGGAGAGTGCCCCGATACGGGATGTTTGTATGAGGTTGATGGTGATGACTCTGTTGTTAGACACCATTCAGGAGGCCCAGGTAGAGGCCATGAGACCAGAGAACCACCAGAGAGAGCGGGTGATCGGGCAAGTATCTGAGTTCATTGCCGATAGCCGAGGGATGATGACCTTCCAGGGCCGGATTTGGGTGCCATTTGAGGGCGGGGCACGTACCATTTTAATGGAGAAAGCACACATATCGAGGATTTCGATCCATCCCGGGGCCACTAAGATGTATTTGGACCTGAAGAGAGACTAGTGGTGGCCCTGTATGAAGAGCGATGTGGCGTGGTTTGTAGAGAGGTGCTTGACTTGTCGTGGTTAAGGCCGAGCACCAGCAACCGCATGGCAAGCTGCAGCCACTTGAGATTCCCTAGTGGAAGTGGGAACATATTTCCATGGATTTTATCACCAAATTGTCGAGGACTGCAAGAGGTGTCGATGCAATTTGGGTGATCGTTGACTGGCTGACGAAGAGTGCTCATTTTCTGGCTATCAGTGAGAGCTCTTCTGCAGAGAGGTTGTCAAAGTTTTATGTGAGAGAGGTGGTATTGCGGCATGGAGTACCGATCTCGATCGTGTCGGACCGAGATGTGCGTTTCACTTCCAGGTTCGGGAAGAAATTCCTCGAGGAGTTGGGTACTAGGTAGCATTTCAGTACCGTATACCACCCACAGACGGATGGTCAGAGCGAGCGGACAATTCAGACGCTTGAGGATATGCTTAGGGAATGTGTGTTCGACTTCGGAGGAAGTTGGGACTCGTATATTCTGTTGGCTGAGTTTTTTTTATAACAACAGCCACCATTCGAGTATCGGTATGCCTCCCTTTTAGTTGTTGTATGGGAGGAGGTGTCGCACTCCCATATGCTGGGGAGAGGTCGGGAAGCGAGTGTTGGGTAGCATTGCATTAGTGCTTCAGAAGACATAGCAGATACAACAGGTCAGGCAGAGGTTGTTGACAACTCAGAGTCGGCAGAAGAGTTATGCAGATATGCGACAGTCCGAGCTTGAGTTCCAGGTGGGAGAATTCATACTCCTGAAGCTGTCTCCTTGGAAATGAGTGATCCGATTCAAGAAGAGGGGCAAGCTAGGGCCCTGGTACATTGGTCTGTTCAGGGTGACCACGAGGGTGGGAAGGGTAGCATATCATTTGGAGCTACCTGCGGAGTTGAGTCAGATTCATGATACCTTCTACGTGTCTCAGCTGAGGAAGTGTATAGCTGACGAGTCGGCAGTAGTGTTGTTGGAGGATATCCAAGTGGATGTGAGTCTTAATTATGTTGAGACAACCATCGCGATCTTGGACCGAAAGATCAAGGTTCTAAGGAACAAGGAGGTGCCTCTGGTTCAGGTCCAGTGGCAACATCGGAGAGGGTCTGAGCTGACTTAGGAAACAGAGCCAGAGATGCGGGAGCTGTATCCGGAGTTGTTTGCGGCATGAAACTTCGGGGGGGAAGTCTGGTTCTAGTGGGGGAGAATTGTAACATCCTGAATTTCAGGTATGTCTCTTAAACCCTTTTCCTTTTCCAAGGTTGTCAAGTTAATCCCTTAATTGAAATATTAAGGAAAATGAGTACGTTGGGCGTACTGAAGAGTACGCTACACCTACACATGCGCTTTAATTGGATGCGGACTTGCGTAGGTATGCTGGGCGTACCCAGGGTTACGCTGGGTGTAGCGGGCCCAGATGCAAACCCTAATTTATGGCTTGTGCACTATAAAAGGAATGCTAAGGCCTTATCCTCAGTCACCATTTCACAGAGTCAAACCCTAAGAGAGCATTTCATTCGTCCTAAAGCTTGTGTGTGAGTGTTTTCAGCTAAAAGTGCCTTTGTTTGTTAGTGAAGAAGAAGGAGGGGTACTTGTGGAGGCTAAGGTTTGGAGTTCAAGCTTGGATCTGAGTTCTGGGTTTTATGGTCCATTTCTAGGGTTTAAGTCCCAAAGGTGGAGACTTTATGAGCAAGAGGGGCTCCATGGACCTAGATTTGTCCCATTTCAGTGTTATGTGTGATGTTGATCCATAAAAATCCCAGCTTGGTCGTCATTAGGAAGTTATGTTTGAGTTATGGGCTTTAGAGTGTTGAAAGTGGAAAGATTTCGGTGTTGGTGACTCTCACAGCCATGTAAAGGCTTAAAGTCACCAAGTTTATGGATTAAGAGGCTTAAAGGTGGTCAGATCTGAGAGTTGGACGTGTTTCTTAACAGTTTAAGACCCCAAAAGCTAAGGAGCATGAAACTGGGACTTACGCGGAGCGTAATCCCAGTACGCGCAGCGTAGGGGGTCGCGTTCCCCGTTTCTGTGAGGTTGTCGGGTACGCCTAGCGTACAGGTTTGGTAGGCGCAGCATAACTCGGAGAGTTGACTTTTGTTGACTTTTAGGGTTTGGTCAATGTTATGGTCTTTGAGTCATGAGAGGGGTAAAATGGTCTTTTACCCTTCTGAGAGTGCTAAGAGAGGGATTAGTCTAGCCTTGTGAGTTGTATTGATTAGAGTACTTATTCCATGTGATTAGGCGGAGGCTAAACCAGATTTACCAAGTTCGAGATTTACCGAGTTACCCGAGGTGAGTCTTCTAACTATACTTTATCTAGAGTGGTAATTAGAGTTATATGACTGAGTATCTTGTATGCTGTTTATGTGATTGTGATACATTGCATTATTTTTATGTGATTCATGTCGTGTATGTTCCAAACTTTATAGAGTTAGAACCGGAAGGTTCACAGAGTTAGGAGCAGAGGGTCTACAAAGTTAGGACTGGAGGGTCCACAGAGTTATAGCCTCGAGTGGCTAATATGTCTTATATGTGGTATTTCGGGGAACTCACAAAGCCTTCTGCTTACAGTATTTGTGTTATGTGTTTCAGTAACAGTGAGGATCGCGGGAAGGCGCCGACATGATTAGTACACTATTGGAGTTTCATACATTTTAATCTTGGGATGTGAATTTATGGATTTGTTATGTGATACATTGAGAAATGAGAATCTTTATGAATGAAATTACATTTTTAAAAAGTGAAAAATTTGTTTGAAATTTACGTTGTTACATATAGTAGTCATCTTGGTGATTGTGCATTGTTATTAATAACAAAATACTTAATAATCACGTCAAATAGAAGATACGAATCAGTGGCTTTAAAAAGAAAAAGGAAAATCCAACAAGAAGCTTTTATAGAATCAGAAAAAGGATCATTTTAAATTTTTTTTAACTACAAACTAAAATGTTGATAATGAACAAGAACAAACTAATGTTGATAATGAACAAGAACAAACTAATATTGATAATAATGATCATGAACAAACTAATATCGGAAATGATAATGAACATACTAATATTGAAATCGATAACGAACAAAATAATAGTGAAAATAATAATGAAAAAACTAATAGTGAAAATAATAATGAATAAACTAATATTGATAATGATAACGAACAAACTAATATTGATATTAATAACGAACAAACTAATAGTGAAAATAATAACGAACAAATTAATATTGAAAATGATAACGAACAAATTAATATTGATATTGATAACGAATAAACTGTCACACCCCCAAACCGAATTGGTGGAAATATTCGGTGGCGGAAGACGTAATGTATAGTATCATAACAATGCATACTAGTAAAACAAGCAACAACATCCATTGCATTAACAGAATAGTTAAATACATGTGTGTTCTTTAGTAAAGTTTAAATGACACCAAAATGTATAGAAAAAATAATGACGAGTCTTGAATCCACTCCATCCTTCAAAAGCTGCATGGGTGTACTTGTCTACTGGTTCCCTGAGAATACAAGTTATTTTGACAGAGGGTATCGGGATAAATGCTGGTGAGTTCATAAGTGTGTGGTGTCATTTGTTTGGATTCAAAAACTTTAAAATGTTTGTATATGATATGTTCGTTTGTTTGTAAAGTTTTCCCAGAAAATCCTATATTTCCTACTTAAGATGAAATGTAGCCTTCCACTCAAGGCTCGACGGTTTGTATGTTTGTTCTCATGCAAAAATGTAATGTTTGTATAAGCAGTCGTAGTAAGTATAGTAGTACTTTATATAAAATGTATTTTCCCATATTATTACTATCTTTTACTAGGAAAAATAGTAGGTTTTAACCCAGCAGTACCACTGTTGTATATAGAAATGGGAAAAATGAAGACTCATAGGCGTATTAAATGTACCATACGCTTTCGAGAGTCTTATTTCCTATTAAACTGAATTGGTTAATTAAGGATTAGAATGAATGTCGTTGTTACCATGCTGATTGATGGATGAATACATGACGACCTTCTGGCGTCAAAAAGTAATGAAGTGACATTTTGTCATCTCTTGGCCTTACCGGTTGGGACTGTATCTAGCAGTCGGGGTGTGGGAGTGTCTATCCCATATAGTTGTATAAATACAATGCCCGCTCTCCCTCCAGCAGACTCTGGTTACAAGGTGATACGACAATGTATTGTTGTACCATGAAGTAGTATCTCACATTCTAGTTATTACGTACTTGTTATACTGTGTATGTTACCTTCTGCACTTCTAAATGTATATGCATATGCTCTTTCCTGTTGTTGTATATGTATATGTTCATTACTGTTCTTGTATATGTTCTCTAAGCTATACATATAATAGCTTACTAACATGTTTGTTTTGTATCTGACTAGTATAAAAAGACTCAATTGTTCCGCTTGAACAATTGGGTTAGGTATAATTCTAAAGGTAACATTTTATATTCTTATACGTACTTAGTGTGTATAACTATGAGTTAATCGACAGTCGGACTAGGGTATCCTACCCTAAGCCCACAACCAAACAAGGAACATGAGTCAAGGTCATTAACAATAGTCCTAAGTCCATTAAAGCATACTTATATACCAATACATAAAAGAATACGGTTTTGAAAGTAAAGGAGTTTGAAAAGAGTTTAGGAGTAGTTTTTGAAAAGCATTTTACAATAACGTCTAACCATGTTTAAAAATAGTTTGAAAATGAGTTTAAAACAAGACTTTCAACTTGTATCCCCCCCCTCCAAAAAAGTGTTTAAAATTGTTAATAGGTTGATTGCAGGGGTATTAACTCACATGTAGTGAGTGATTCGAATGTAAGATCGGTGCAGGATGCTAAGTGTCAAGTGAAGTCTCGAGCACAAAGGGATCATATTAAGCATATAATGACACATGTGTGAATATAATTAGTGTATATAACGACTAATCATGTAGGCAAGCAACCCAAGGGACTTAGGAATACTTGAAACTAAGTGATAAAATCACATGTGATTGTATGAAAGGTGTGTACGGCCAATGAGTGTACGACCATACGCTCATGGAAGAAACATGCAAAAAGGGTGATTTGATCCATGGGGAAACTAGTTTGTCTAATGTTCAAAAAGGAGATAGAAAAAACACACGATTTGTGAAACATCCCAAAAATACAAGCCAAAAATTTTGTTTTCAAAATCATTTATCAAACATAAATATCATTGCCATAGTGTAAACCATAAAACATGTATCTTGAAAACTCATAAAAACTGATAACATATACGATCTCATAACAAATATCAGAGTAAACTCCTAGGCTAATCAACTGTGGTGTGTGTGTGCCATGCCATCAGCTCGAGCCCTTCCCTTTACTAATTGAATTACCTGAAACCAAAACTGAAACTGTAAGCACGAAGCTTAGTAAGCTCCCCCAAACTACCACATACCATACAAAGCACATATAACAAATAACATAACTCTGGGACTCTTCCCGATTGCATCGGGACGAATCCCGACATCGGCTTACACGACATCGGACTCCTGTCCGGCATCGGGCTCACCCCAGCATTCGACCGCATCGGGCATCCGGCTCACCTCGGCATCGGGCTTACCTCGATACATACTCAAGATACATATATATCATAAACACATAACATAATCATGTAAACTGCATCGGGCTTACCTCGACAGTGGACTGAAGTCCGGAATATATAACACATAAGCTAGCATACATCGGGCATGCCCCGAATACATAAAACATGGCATAATGACTAACATAAATCGGGCTTACCGCGACACGAGCTTACCCCAGAACACATAACATAGAATATAATCACATATACTGCATTGGGCTTACCCTGACATCGGACTAGAGTCCGGAGCATATAACACATAACACATAAACATGCATGAATCACAAAGACATCAAGCATACATAACTACTTCTCGGGACCGCCCCGGTATCGGACCGATGTCCGGAAACATATAAACTGCATCAGGCTTACCCATGCATACTATACTACTTAAATGGGTCGGCCTTGGCGCCTTAGACCGATTCCTACTAGAAAGAAACTTACCTCGTGTAACTGACTGCTGCAACTCTCAGTGACGAGTCTCTGTTTGCTGCTCCGGCAACTCTCCGGCTATAAATTCCATAAAGACACTTAGTCAGAAACCGATACTGATCTTAGGGTAAAATGACTATTTTACCCCTGGCCAAAGTCAAAATCCTGATCAAAGTCAACCTCCAATTGACTCATGGAAGAAACATGCAAAAAGGGTGATTTGATCCATGGGGAAACTAGTTTGTCTAATGTTCAAAAAGGAGATAGAAAAAACACACGATTTGTGAAACATCCCAAAAATACAAGCCAAAAATTTTGTTTTCAAAATCATTTATCAAACATAAATATCATTGCCATAGTGTAAACCATAAAACATGTATCTTGAAAACTCATAAAAACTGATAACATATACGATCTCATAACAAATATCAGAGTAAACTCCTAGGCTAATCAACTGTGGTGTGTGTGTGCCATGCCATCAGCTCGAGCCCTTCCCTTTACTAATTGAATTACCTGAAACCAAAACTGAAACTGTAAGCACGAAGCTTAGTAAGCTCCCCCAAACTACCACATACCATACAAAGCACATATAACAAATAACATAACTCTGGGACTCTTCCCGATTGCATCGGGACGAATCCCGACATCGGCTTACACGACATCGGACTCCTGTCCGGCATCGGGCTCACCCCAGCATTCGACCGCATCGGGCATCCGGCTCACCTCGGCATCGGGCTTACCTCGATACATACTCAAGATACATATATATCATAAACACATAACATAATCATGTAAACTGCATCGGGCTTACCTCGACAGTGGACTGAAGTCCGGAATATATAACACATAAGCTAGCATACATCGGGCATGCCCCGAATACATAAAACATGGCATAATGACTAACATAAATCGGGCTTACCGCGACACGAGCTTACCCCAGAACACATAACATAGAATATAATCACATATACTGCATTGGGCTTACCCTGACATCGGACTAGAGTCCGGAGCATATAACACATAACACATAAACATGCATGAATCACAAAGACATCAAGCATACATAACTACTTCTCGGGACCGCCCCGGTATCGGACCGATGTCCGGAAACATATAAACTGCATCAGGCTTACCCATGCATACTATACTACTTAAATGGGTCGGCCTTGGCGCCTTAGACCGATTCCTACTAGAAAGAAACTTACCTCGTGTAACTGACTGCTGCAACTCTCAGTGACGAGTCTCTGTTTGCTGCTCCGGCAACTCTCCGGCTATAAATTCCATAAAGACACTTAGTCAAAAACCGATACTGATCTTAGGGTAAAATGACTATTTTACCCCTGGCCAAAGTCAAAATCCTGATCAAAGTCAACCTCCAATTGACTCATGGAAGAAACATGCAAAAAGGGTGATTTGATCCATGGGGAAACTAGAGTGTCTAAATTTCAAAAAGTAGATAGAAAAAACACACAATTTGTGAAACATCCCAAAAATACAAGCCAAAAATTTTGTTTTCAAAATCATTTATCAAACATAAATATCATTGCCATAGTGTAAACCATAAAACATGTATCTTGAAAACTCATAAAAACTGATAACATATACGATCTCATAACAAATATTAGAGTAAACTCCTAGGCTAATCAACTATGGTGTGTGTGTGCCATGCCATCAGCTCGAGCCCTTCCCTTTACTAATTGAATTACCTGAAACCAAAACTGAAACTGTAAGCACGAAACTTAGTAAGCTCCCCCAAACTACCACATACCATACAAAGCACATATAACAAATAACATAACTCTGGGACTCTTCCCGATTGCATCGGGACGAATCCCGACATCGGCTTACACGACGTCGGACTCCTGTCCGGCATCAGGCTCACCCCAGCATTCAACCGCATCGGGCATCCGGCTCACCCCAGCATCGGGCTTACCTCGATACATACTCAAGATACATATATATCATAAACACATAACATAATCATGTAAACTGTATCGGGCTTACCTCGACAGTGGACTGAAGTCCGAAATATATAATACATAAGCTAGCATACATCGGGCATGCCCTGAATACATAAAACATGGCATAATGACTAAGATAAATTGGGCTTGCCCCGACACGGGCTTACCCCAGAACACATAACATATAATATAATCACATATACTGCATTGGGCTTACCCTGACATCGGACCAGAGTCCGGAGCATATAACACATAACACATAAACATGCATGAATCACAAAGACATCAAGAATACATAACTACTTCTCCGGACCGCCCCGGTATCGGACCGATGTCCGGAAACATATAAACCGCATCGGGCTTACCCCTGCATACTATACTACTTAAATGGGCTGGCCTTGGTGCCTTAGACCGATTCCTACTAGAAGGAAACTCACCTCGTGTAACTGACTGCTGCAACTCTCAGTGACGAGTCTCTGTTTGCTGCTCCGACAACTCTCCGGCTATAAATTCCATAAAGACACTTAGTCAAAAACCGATACTGATCTTAGGGTAAAATGACTATTTTACCCCTGGACAAAGTCAAAATCCTAATCAAAGTCAACCTCCAATTGACTCATCTCGCCGAGTTGGCCCGCCACTGGCCGAGTCCCTGCCCACTCATCTGTCTCTAAAACCAACTCAACTCATCGAGTCTAGCAAGAGCTTGACAAGTTCTCCTTATATCATATCATGGGGACAATATGCAACTCACTCATTGAGTTCCTCCTTGAACTCGCCGAGTTTATCTTCGTCATATGATTGTGTCTAGTCTGTGACTCGCCGGGTTGTATGAACAACTCGTCGAGTCCATCTTCATGGGTTGGGAGATGGCCTTGGACTCACCGAGTGCATTCATATACTCACCGAGTCCCGTGGCTTCCAAGTCCATAGTTATGTCCATTTCATCGAGTCCTTCCTCTGGACTCAGCTAAATCCGTTCTAGACTAAACTGGATTCCCTCGAATCATAGAAGGTTGGAAGCCCAAACCCCCGACTCGCCGAGCCCCAAGAATGACTTGCCGAATTGACTAAGGTTCATGTCCAAAACTCGGTTTCTGATGTACAACTCTCATCCAACAGGTAGATCTGGGCTCCTTAAGTCAATATAACACATAAAGTCATGAAATTTATGTACATGCATGGGATTTTTAAGCTCAAAGGGCCAAAAATGGGGTTTATTTCATACATGGGGTTCTCAGGGCCATAAAGATGCCACCTTTATGCCATGAGGACCCTGGGGGGGGGGGGTTCAGATCTGAAGATATATTGACTTGGGACGTCAAAGTCCCAAAGATCATGCTACTTGGGCCCAAAACTCCAAAGAAATGACCACAAGGAGATCTAAGAAACTACAAGTCAATTATGAAGCTTGATTAACAGAAAGTGAGGAGAAAATATTGTTGATCTTGGATCTATTCCTTCCCCTTTGGGTCTTTTATCTTCCACTTCTTTCTCTAGCTTCAAAACACACCAAGGAAGATTAAAATAACCAAGAAAGCTCATGCTCACTTATGGAGGATTAGGGATTCAGGTGTAGTGCTTAGGAGCTGATGGAGCCTCATAAGATGTTTAAATAGGGTTCAAACCTTCCAATTTAAGGTTTTGACCCAAACATCTCCTACTCAACGAGTCTGACTTCCGACTTGCCGAGTAGGTCACTAATTCCCCTGATCCGCAGTCGGTCCTACTCGACGAGTTGAGCCCCCAACTCGTCGAGTCCAAGAGTAAAATATGGAATTTGACTTCAATTTAAATGCATACCTGAGACCGGGTGTTACAATTCTCCCCCACTCGTGTTAAACTTTGTCCTTGAACTCTGCTGACTTTGGAAACAACTCTGGGTAGTGTTCGCTCATTTCCTCTTTGGGCTCCCACGTCTACTCCGAACCCTTTCGGTTCCACCACTACAACTTCACTAACTCTACCCTCTTGTTCCTCAGCTCCTTCGTCCTACGATCTAGAATAGCAACGGGTCTCTCGATGTTGTTTAGGCTATCGTCAACCTGGATGTCCTCAAGAGGTATCACTACTAAATCATCCACGAAGCACTTCGGAAACTGAGAAACATGGAACGTGCTGTGGATCTTGTTGGGACCTAATGGAAGGTCTAAAAAATTCGCAACCCAACCCACCTGGCACAAAACTCTAAATGGACCAATAAACCTGGGGCCCATCTTGCCTCGTTTCCGAAACCTGATAACACCCTTCCTGAGTGACACTTTCAGGAGGACCATGTCAACCACCTGAAACTCGAAGCCCGAACGCCGCTTATCGGTGTAACTCTTCTGTCGACTTTGAGCAGTCTGGAGCCTGCTCCGAACTAGCTGAATCCGCTCCGTGGTCTTCAGTACTACCTCCGTACTCCCCATGACTTTCTGACAGACCTCACCCCAACAAATTAGGCTCCTTCCCTTCCTCCCATAGAGCATCTCGAAGGGAGGTCGGTCTATATTGGAGTGATAGCTGTGGTTATACGAAAATTCCGCTAACGGAAGATACGTATCCCAACTACCTCCGAAATCCAGCACACATGCCTGAAGCGTGTCCTCAAGAGTCTGAATCGTCCTCTCGCTTTGCCTTTTCGTCTGAGTGTGGAAAGCGTTGCTGAAATGGAGATGAGTACCCATCTCGTCGTGAAACCGCTTCCAAAACCTAGAAGTGAATCGGACGTCTCATTTTGACACCATCGAGACAGGCACTCCATAACGTGCCACTACCTTTTGCACATAAATCTCGGCCAACTTCTCGGCCGAGATGCTATCCTGGATCGGTATAAAATGGGTGCTCTTGGTCAATCGATCCACAATGACCCATATCGAATCAACCCTATGTGTGGTCTCAAAAAGCTTAGTAATAAAATCCATAGTGATATATTTCCATTTCCACACAGGAATGTCTAATGGCTGCATCTTACTGTGAGGCCTCTGGTGCTTTGGCTTGACCTTCCTGCAGGTCAGGCATCTCTCCACATACCAAGCAACGTACCGCTTCATGAAGGGCTACCAATAATCAGGTCGAAGATCGCTATACATCTTCGTCGCCCCTAGATGGATGGAGAACTGAGACTTCTGGGCCTCATCTATCAGCACTTGCCGTACTCCACCCCAGTACGATACCCAGACCCTCCCATGCAGGGTTAACAATCCTCGGCTGTCGTAATCCAACGAAGCCACTCACCCCATTATCCTTTCGCTCTTTTGGCGCTCCTCCTTTAGGCCCTCAACCTGTGCCTCTCTAATCTACTCCAACAGTGGATTAATCACTGTCATCCTCAGGCATATATCCTAGATCGGAGCCGCTACCGCCTTGTGGCTCAGGGCATCGGCCACTACGTTGGCCTTGCCCGGATGGTAAAGGATCTCACAATCGTAGTCCTTTACCACATCTAACCACCGACGCTGCCTCATGTTTAAGCCCGGCTGATCCATGAGGTACCTTAGATTCTTGTGGTCCGTGTAGATAGTACATCGGACCCCATAGAGGCAATGCCGCCAAATCTTGAGGGTGAACACTACTGCCCCCAACTCTAAATCAAGCGTCGAGTGTTTAGCTTCGTGAGGTTTCAACTATCTCGAGGCATAAGCTATCACATGCCCCCACTGTATTAACATTGCTCCCATACCTGTGATCGAAGCGTCACAGTAGACTCTAAAGTCATCCATTCCCTCTGGTAGGGTGAGAATCGGCGCCTCCCACAGTCACTGCCTGAGCGTCTCAAAGGCTGACTGCTGCTCAGAACCCCAGCAAAACACCACCAACTTCTTGGTCATTCGAGTAAGCATAACTGCTATCTTGGAGAATTCCTAGATAAATCTCCAATAATACCCTTCCAATCCCAGGAAGCTCCGAATCTCAGTTGGAGACCTCGGTACCTCCCAGTGCATCACAACCTCTATCTTGACCGGATCTACTAATATACCCTTTTAGTTGACAAGGTGCCCGAGAAATTGCACCTCGCGCAACCAGAACTCGCACTTGGAGAACTTTGCGAAAAGTCTCTCCCTCCTCAAGGTCTCCAGCACCTCTCTCAGGTGTTCCTCGTGCTTATCCTTAGTCTTGGAATAAACCAAGATGTTATCAATGAATACTATTACAGAGCGATCCAACATTAGTCTACACACACGATTCATGAGATCCATGAATGCGGATGGAGCATTGGTGAGACCAAATGGCATCACCATAAACTCATAATGACCATAGCGGGTCCTAAAAGAGGTCTTCTGCATATCATCATCTCTTAACCGCATCTAGTGATATCCGGACCGTAAACCAATCTTGGAAAACAAAGATGCTCCCTGAAGCTGGTCAAACATATTATCTATCCTCGGCAATGGGTAACGGTTCTTCACCGTTACCTTATTCAACTCCTGGTAATCTATGCACATACGGTGTGACCCATCCTTCTTCTTCACAAACAGGATCGGGGATCCCTGTAAAACCGTAATTTCAAAACAATTTTTCGCATTTTATAAAAACATAATTCATTTAATATTCGTAAAAACATCAATGTTTGAAATTCAATCCATGCCACACAAAACTCCCAAGATCTCATAACATAAAATCCCGTGTGTGTGTACTGATCAAGCCGACGCCTTCCCACGATCATCACTAGTACCTGAAACAAATAACACCAAACACTGTAAGCACAAAGCTTAGTGAGTTCCCCAAAATACCACATATAACACATATTAGCCACTCGAGGCTATAACTCTGTGGGTCCGTGCACCCAAACTCTGTGAACCCTCAGGTTCTAACTCTGTAAACAAGCACAGCATAAATCACATAGAATAATGCAGTGCAACACATAACAGATATATAGCATACAAACACTGTATCACATGACTCTAGTTACCTACTCAAGGTAAAGTATAGTGAGAAGACTCACCTCGTGTATCTCGATAACTCGCAAATCCCTGAAATCACTCGTGCTCGATCCCCCGAGCTATAATCCTCTTATAATACAATATATCTCTAATTAACGCTTTTACAACTAAGGTTGACTAACCCTATCAAGTCAACACTGGTCAACTCTGGTCAATGGTCAACGGTCAACTTTGATCGGACTCGGCGAGTGCACCAAAGCGACTCGTCGAGTGTATACGCGTTCACTGACTCTCTCGGATCCTCTGTTGACACGTCGAGTACTTCACTAACTCGACGAGTTCCACCTGGCATGAATCGCGGGGCAACCACGACTCAACTCGCCGAGTCTCAAGAACAACTCGGCGAGTTCCGGCTTGACTCAGCCCCTTATTGACTATGCCTAACTCACTGGGTTATCCCCCAACCCAGCGAGTCTACCCGTTGAACACTTTACGTGAAACCCCAACCCTACTCGCCGAGTCTCAAGAACAACTCGGCGAGTTCATGCCATGCACAAACTATATTGACCTTCTAAGGTCAGATTTGCTTTCCCATACCATAGATCTGGCCTTCCCAAGCATGAAGGTCACGTAAAGTTCGAAACTTGATGCTTGTATAACCCCTACAAGGCATCAAAAGGAGATTTGGTCCCAAAAATGACCACCTAGGTCCAATAACTCCATAATAACCCAAAAAGCTCCAAGGGTTAAGGTCTCTGGACCTCTTTGAGTCCAGATCCAAAGCACAAACTCGAAGAGGGACCATTTGCTTCACATAATCACTCTCCAAAGGGGTTAGAAAACCCTAACTCTAAAGATCAACCCTAAAACTGAAGGAGGTTCGAACTATTACCTCAAAATGAAGCCTCTGGACTCTGGATCTGCTGGAATCTCACCTTCTCCTTGCTCTTGCCACCTTCTTCTTGCTAAACAAGGAATACAAAGGCCCAAATGTGACTTCCACTCTCCCAAAACGAATTATCTCTCCTAGGGTTCTCTCAAGGGACTGTTAGCCACAATGGGAGGCTATAAGTGCCCTTAAATAGGCTCCAAACCCGGGGAATTAGGGTTTCATTGAACAGCATGGACTCTCCGAGTCCACTTTTGGACTCGCCGAAACCAGGCGCAAACCCGTGCCCATAGCCGCAATCATACTCAGCGAGTTTGGGCACCAACTCGCCGAGTCTCCTCACAAATCACAAAAAAATATAAGAATGAATAATACCTGGGAATCCGGGCTATTACAATCCCCATGACAAACTGCTCAGCCTTATAAAACCCTTGTGTAGCAGCTCATACAGCTAGGTAGACAACTCCCGCAGCTCGGGAGGAGCCAACCGATATGGAGCCTTGGCTACCGGAGCCGCACCAGGAATCAGGTCAATCCAGATCTCAACCTGTCTCTCCGGAGGTATCCCAGGCAAATCCTCTGGAAATACATTTGGTTACTCTCGTACCACTGGTACGTCATCGACTATCGCCTTACCCTTATCCCGGGTATCCATGACATACGCGACATATCCTGCATAACCCTGCTGAATGTGACGTCTCGCTCTTGCTGCAGAGCAGAATACTGGTCTGCACTATGGCCTCTTGCCTTGTATCACTAACTCTCCCCCACTGGGAGTGCGAACTCTAACCAACTGTTGTTCGCTATCTATCACTACCCCGTTGGGACTCAACCAATCCATACCTACTATGATCTTGTACCCCATGCTGGGGAATAGGAACCAGGGCCACTGGCAACCGCTCATCAAATAATCGAAGCGTACAACCTCTATGACCTCTCGTGACCCTGACGGTCATGTCATCCGCTATCTCGACGTCAAGTGGACAATCCAGCTCCCACGAATCTCTGCTAAACCACTTGCTAAGAGCGAGCGATACAAAATATCGGATAGCACCCGAATTAAACAATACCATAGCTGCAATTCCATTCAATAAGAACGATCCTATAAACAACACAACCATGAGACATATACAAAATCAAATACAGAGGTAAGAAGAAAAATACATACACATCATGGCGTCAGGAGCTGATCGTGCCTCCTCTACAATAAACTGAAAAGTGCCTTGTTCCGCACCGTCAGCGCCTCAGCTGGGCCCTGACGGTTGTCTTTAATCCTCGAGGTGACAGGAGAAGGTGCTACCACTTTCCCTACTGCTGCTAACCTCGAGCACTAGGATCGCTTGTGTCCCCTCTAATTGAACTGAAAGCAAATCATATTTGATGCTGGTGTGGTGGTGGTAGTAGCTATGCAATCTTAGCTCATGTGTCCAGTACGGCCGCACTTATAGCAGTCTGAACTCCCTGCCTTGCATTCTCCCTCGTGCATCCTGCCACACTTTCCACAACGACCGTGGCCCTGGTGACTCCAAGATCTGTGATCTAATACCTTGGGCTTCATGCCCGAACTCTCGTCTGAACTCCCTCTGGCTTCCTCTTCCTCTCCATCTCTAAATCCAACACCCTCTCTCGAGCCCTCGTTATCATATCTTCCAACGTCTTGCAGCTGGACCGACTCAAAAACTGGCGGATGTCACTCCGGAACATCTTATGATATCGGTCCTTCTTCATCTCCTCGACTGGCGCATACTGCGGAACAAGGAGGGCCCTCTCCCTAAACATGGCAGTAATCTTCGCCACAGTCTCTGTCAACTACTAGGGATCCTGGAACACCCTGGCAAGCTGTTGCACCTCAATATCATGTGCGAACTTGGCTCTGAACCTTCTTGTAAAATCACTCTAGGTCATAGCATCCATCAAAGTTTCATCTCCAATTTCTCTCCCAACCTCCTCCCACCAATCACGTGCCCGACCATTCAGAAGACAGGACGTGAGCCTAACCTTGTACCCCTCGGGACATCTGCTGGTGCGGAATGCATTGGCGACATCTGTCAACCATCGGGTACTAGCAATGGGGTCTCGAGCCCCCTCATAATCAGGAGCTCCATATGGTCTGAACACTCTGAACGTGAGCGTGCATGACCCCATCATATTCACCACCTCAGTACGAAACACAACCAACCTCTTATCCATAAGCTCCAGGATACCCTCCTTGATCAAACTGAATATCACAGGAGTCTGCTCAAGTATGCTACGCGTGATCTATGAGGAGATAAACTCCATGGTCTGCTCATCCAAGTGCTCATCTCCAGAGCCTGAACCTGATCCCTCCCACGCACCTGAACAGATGACTGCTAGTCTCGGGCGTAAAACCACGATTCTGAAAACACATAATGGCAAACATCAGAATAGTACTATAACTTGAAGGATCACATATATCACAAGTTCCATGGTCTCGACTCAGCCTTCCTTGATTCGAGTATGGATCCTCTACTTTCAGTAGTACGGGCCCATACTATCTTCCACATCTATATGTAGTTTCCTCAAGAACTGCCTTGACTCCACCATGTCCCTTCTACTGCTACTCTCATCCTAAGCTTGCCCTACGGTAATCTCCAACTCACTGTCCCCCATCAGCTGCACAAGAAGTTCCCACTTTCTTCCCCTAACTAGCTCGCGATTACTATTACATATTACTCAGACTAGATAATTCTTCGAATGAGAGATCCTACCCTACAACGGTTGGACTCAAACAAGAGCTGCGAAATAGAGCTAGACCTAACCCTCTGAAATTATTTAATCCTTGCAATATGTAATGTAACAAATTCATTTACTAGTTAGTAAAAGATAATTAAGACTCCTAAAACCACAAAGCAAGCAACATTCGAGCATCGAGTACACATAATCAAGCATATACTAGTCTGACTATCATACTGTCATTTATGTACTTAGCATGCAGTTCTCGTAAAGCTGAAACATATATAACAGGCACACAAGGTATCCTTCCTAAATCCTTAGTCTTAATCTAGCATGTTGTTCTAATAAAGCTGATAATCATATCATAGCACAAAGTTGTATGGGTAATTTGGGAGTACTTACTTGAGCTCGGCTGATTGCATGCACCACACCGTTTTTCTCTTTTCACAGTTCTTTTCTTTCTAAAAATTCTTCACTTTTCTAAAACTCTTTTCTTTTGAAAACTTTATACCACTTCCTTAGTTTGAGTTCAGGCACACCCAAAATGCTCCCGAATTCCTCAAACCTAGGCTCTGATACCAACTTGAAACATTGCAAAAATACAAGCCAAAAAATTCGTTTTCAAAATAATTTATCAAACATAAATATCATTTCCATAGTGTAAACCATAAAACATATATCTTGAAAACTTAAAAAATCTGATAACATATACGGTCTCATAACAAATATCAGAATAAACTCCCAAGCTAATCAACTGTGGTGTGTGTGTGCCATGCCATCAGCTCGAGCCCTTCCCTTTACTAGCTGAAGTACCTGAAACCAAAACTGAAACTATAATCACAAAGCTTAGTGAGCTCCCCCAAACTACCACATACCATACAAAGCACATATAACAAATAACATAACTCTGGGACTCTTCCCAACTGCATCGGGACGAATCTCGGCATCGTCTTACCCTGCATCGGACTCCTGTCTGGCATCGGGCTCACCCCAACATTGAACCAGAGTTCGGAACATATAACACATAATGCATTAACATGCATGAATCACAAAGACATCATGGATACATAACTACTTCTCGAGACTGCCCCGGCATCGGACCGAAGTCTGGAAACATATAAACTACATCGGGGTATCCCCAACATCAGGCTTACCCCCGACATACTCTACTACTTAAACGGGTCGGCCTCGGTGCCTTAGACTTGTTCCTACTGGAAGGCAGCTCACCTCGTGTAACTGACTGCTGCAACTCTCGATGAGGAGTCTCTGTCTGCTGCTCCGGTAACTCTCCGACTATAAATTCCATAAGGACACTTTGTCAAAAACTGATACTAATCTTAGGGTAAAATGACTATTTTACCCCTGGCCAAAGTCAAAATCCTGATCAGAGTCAACTTCCAATAGAATTGTTTCGCCGAGTTGGCCCACCAACTGGCCGAGTCCCTGCCCCTTCATCTGTCTCTCAAACCGACTAAAATCATCGAGTCTAGCAAGAACTCGATGAGTTCTCCTTAAATCATATCATCCAGACAATCTTCAACTCACTCGCCGAGTGCCTCCTTGAACTCGTCGAGTTTATGTTCGTCATTTGATTGTGTCTAGTATGTGACTCGTCAAGTTGTATGAACAACTCGTTGAGTCCATCTTCATGGGTTGGGAGATGGCTTTGGACTCGCCGAGTGCGTTCATACACTTGCCGAGTCCCATGGCTTCCAGGTCAATAGTTATGTCCATCTCACCGATTCCTTCCTCTAGACTCATCTAAATCCTTTCTAGACTAAACTAGATTCCCTAGAATCATATAAGGTTGGAAACCCAAACCCCTGACTTGCCGAGCCCCAAGAACGACTCGTCGAGTCGACTAATGTCCATGTCCAAAACTCGGTTTCTGATGTACAACTCTCATCCAACAGGTAGATCTGGGCTCCTTAAGTCGATAAAACACATAAAGTCATGAACTTTACGTACATGCATGGGATTTTTAAGCTCTAATGTCCAAAAATGGGGTTTACTTCATACATGGGGTTCTCATGGCCATAAAGATGGCACCTTGATGCCATGAGGACCCTCCAAGGTTTCAGATCTAAAGATATATTGACTTGGGACGTCCAAATCCCAAAGATCAAGCTACTTGGGCCCAAAAATCCAAATAAATGACCACAAGGAGATCTAATAAACTTCAAGTCAAGTATGAATCTTGATTACTAGAAAATGAGGAGAAAATGTTGTTGATCCTGGATCTATTCCTTCCCCCTTGGGTCTTCAATCTTCCACTTCTTGCTCTAGCTTCCAAACACACCAAGGAACACTCAAATAAGGCAAGAAAGCTCAAGATCACTTATGGAGGATTAGGGTTTCGGGTGTAATGCTCTGGAGGTGATGGAGGCTGGGGTGGCAGCGTCATAAGATGTATAAATAGGGTGCAAACCCTCCAATTTAGGGTTTCACCCAGACAGCTCCTACTCGCTGAGTATGACTTCTGACTTGCCGAGTAGGTCACTAATTCCCCTAATCCGGAGTCGGTCCTACTCGACGAGTTGAGCCCCCAACTCGCCGAGTCCTTGAGTAAAATATAAAATTTGACTTGAATTTAAATGCCTACCTGAGATTGGGTGTTACAATTTGGACCCTTTTTAGGGTGTGTATTGCCAATGAACCTATGAAGGGTTTACGACCGTAATGTTGGATTAGTGTCTAAGTCCATAACTATTTTGGTATGTGCTTGACCCGATGGTGCATGGTCCTTCTGGGTTGGCTTCACCAAAGCAACTTGATAGGATGAATTATGGAGAGAGAGGATTAATTATGATATTATGAGAATAATATATTAAATGAAAAATCATATTGTTTAATTAATATTATTCAACAATTAATTGATAATTAATTTTCTGGCTAAAAGAGATTAATTAAACTTAAGGGACTGGAACTGTAATTATAAGATAATTACATTTAGGCTATGGATCACCTTGGAATAATAGGATGGACGAATTCTGTGGGGAAACCCATTAGAAATCATCCAAGGGATATTCTTAAAGGGTCCATGGCTGTTTAGTGCTTAAGCAGTCAGATTAGGGTTTCCTAGTAGAAAACCCTAATAGCCTACATGTATATATAGTACCCTTAAGCCCCAAAAACGTGGCTACGAGTTCCACTAGGGTTTCTGGACGTTTTGGGCAGCCTCCCCACTCCTTATTCTTCATCGTCTTTCTCTTGGTGTTTGTGAGCCATTAGAGGAGTGACAATTGTGACTCTAAGCTTTCTAAAGTCATTACAAGGAGGATTTGTGATTGTCATTGCTATATAACAATCAAAGGTAACTCTCTAAACCCTTATTTCAGTTTATAATATGTTAGATCTAAGATTGTAAGTCTTGGATACATTGCATGTACAATAGAGAAACCTAGATCTAAGCATTAGGGTTTGCATGAGCATATAGGTTGTTCTTATGGCCAAAACCCATCAGTGGTATCAGAGACTTGATTGGCTACTGTTGTATGTGATGCTATGTTGAATTATTAACTGAAAATCGAATTCTGGCCTTCTGTTCAAACTGACTCGGCAAGTTCCAATGTGTGACTCGGCGAGTCGGAGCGTCAGACAGAGGATATTTCGGATTTTATTGTTTTTTTGCTTAAGGATAATTACCATATTCGTTTTTAACTTATAAAATACAATTTTTAATGTTTCTAAAAGATTATCCTTGCCAAAACACAAGATAATTGCCAATTGATTAGATAATATCTTACTTATATGATTAAAGATTGATTATTTGTATTAATTGGGTAATTTATCTTGCAAGAAATTGAAATTAGGGCAAATATAGATAATGAAAAATTAATTATTTAATTTCTATTATTTGTTATTTGATCCTTGTGTTGTGAAAAAATTTCTATTGTGCCCATGTAAGTTTTATGGTTTAAATTTGAACTTAAAGGTTTTGTTTTGAAATTTAAATAGTTGAAACCCTAATGTTTTGAAATGTTTCAGAACTTGCCCTCAAGTTTTGGAATTTAAAAGTTGATTAAAAGTTTAATTTAGAAATGTTAAAATTCTGAAACCCTAGTATTGTTTTTGAAAAGTTCAAATCACACCCTTATGGTTTTATTAATTAATTATGGTGTATAATTAAAAGAGACTTAATAAACCCATAAAGTTTTGGTTTACATTTAATTAAATTAAAAGTATAATTTATTAAATTAGAACACCCAGTGTTTTGAAAGTGTAAAATACACCATATACTATATATAACATTAAAAGTCTAATATTATATATATGTATGAGTAAAAGTCAGTCTTACCGTTAGTAGGCCTCATTCATGAAGCTGGTCTATAAGGGGTGTTTAAGAAAATTGCCTATCAAATGGAGATTGAATGGGTATCCACTCTTACCCACCACACTCTTGACTAGTGGAGGGTCGTTAGCCGAACAGGTAGGATAGGACAGAAACCTTCCATTATAAGTATAATGAAGTACTAAAGTAACTCAATGCTTTTACAAATTCCCAATATTAGTTACTTTAGGCAAAAGTGAATTGATGCAATTCCATGAAATTACACTTTGTGCCCTTGCGAAGACGTTAGTGGAGCGTGTGTGGTTAACCGACACACTAAATGGTTTTAAGCAAAGGTAGCAAAGGGTGACTCAATGTTTGTCATAGTTTGGTGGAGCGTGTGTGGTTAACCGGCATACCGAATAGGTGACTGTAACATGTGGGGACACCATGTAAGTTTGCATGGTTATTCACACCCTGTTTTGTGATCCTCGGTCAGTCACAAATCGAGGGGCATATCGAGATTTAAACATGTCGTTGAAAAGTTCAATGAATCTCAAAGGATCTTGTAGATTTCAAAACATTTAAAACTTAATCTGCTTTTCATTTTTCATGGTGGAAAATTAGTGAATCGTCATTCACTTACCTTCAAATGTTCTGCAATTTGGGTTACGGCATCCCTCTCCCAAGTTGTGGAATATTGTGTTAGGTCCTAGCCTTAGTATCTCATTTGGGTGATTTATTAAGGAATTAATCAATCAACTAACATAAATTCATTTTCTCCTGATTTGTAGATGTCGATTCGATCGAGGAACAAGAGATCATACTTCACTTCCTCCACCTCCTCCAATAATTCTCCCTAACCCACAAGTTCGAAGGCTTGAAAAGTTCAAGCTCACTCAAGCCCTTTTGGCAAGTAAACATAAAGAATGAAAGTTAGTATGTACACACGTCCTTGAGATGAAGTCGCACATTGATAGGTTAAGAATGTTAGGATCCGTTGTCTGTGAGGAGCTGGTTGTTGACTGGGTTCTTCAGTCACTTCCTGATTCATATAGTGAGTTCGTATGAGAGTACTATATGATGAACCACGACGTGACCCTTATAGATCTCACCTACATGCTTATTGTTGTTGAATCAGCAATGGTTTGGCGCACTGGAAATGAAAAGTTGATCGGTGAATCTGCATTCCAGACCTCTATGGATATAGGCAATGGGAACGAAAGGCATGCCATGATTGAAAAGTTTAATCGTAACAGAAAGGCAAAGTCTGAAGTAGTTCCATGTGCTATTCCAAAAGAGTTAATTTGCTTTTATTGCCAAGAGAAGGGCATTGGAGACGAAGCAGCCCTATTTACCTATGAGATCTAAGAGATGGGAGAGTCAAAACGTGTGGCCCTAGTTTTTGAAAAATTCATTAACTAACTCTTTTAAGTTCCTATTCTAGATTCTTAATACATGATGTGATAAGATTACAATTGATGTTTTTGTAGGATCGAAGAAAAGAAAGGAAGCTTAAGGGAAGAAGTGAGTGGAATCTAATCGTGAAGAAATGGATTTCGATCGCATTACTTGATGATTGGATTCTTGAGCTACTACTTAGAGTTAGAATAGATTGCTAAGAAATCTGTATTAACATAGTTTTTCATTGAATTGCATTGTAAGGACAAATTTTTCCGCAATAAAATAAATTTTGATTTTATATTATTTATTTATCCTTGAAATGGTGTGTATGAAAAATTGATGTTTGTAAGTTTCTATTATTAGCAATAATGGATTTGATTCTTAATTATGTTATTTGTGGAAAGGTCAAGAATTTACCAAATAAGGAAAGTTTCTCATCACCCAAGTTTCAATTGGACATAAACTTGGAATCATGCAACTTGGTTGCATGATGAATGTGAAATTTCATATTTGGAAATTAGACTAACTCGTTGACAAAGTGTCAAGTGAAGGACCAGGAGATCAAGTACACAAAGTTGTGTGTTGATCAAGTCCACCACAAGAGTGACAAAGATATTCGTCGTGATTCAATAAAGGTTTAATAATATTACTATACTTATAAGATTAAGTGTAATTCTGAGTTGATTGAAAGAGTTTTAATCAATAGCAGAACGGATAAGAAGAACCAATTAGGTAGAAAAATAGAAGTTTCTCTATTCTAAGAAGAAGGGAGAGTACCTTTTATTATGTTTTTTAATAGGTCTTAATGATTAAGAACCATATCTCAATTGAGCCTCTAAGTGAGTCTTAATACAATTGTATGTCTGAGAAGAGGAATCAAGAATTGAAGAAATGGTTAAATCAAGAAATCCATCATACTTCGTTCCAAAACAAGTCTTAGAGTTAAGATTGTGACATTGAGCGACAAGTCTTAAGAAGGTTTATAACATTCATAAAATATGGAAATTGAAAAAAGGTTTTCTTATTACTGCACATTTGAAATTGGAAAGTTGTGATGTCTTGGATAAGACAAAGACCAACTAAGACCACTTTTGTGAAGTGTTTTTAAAAGCTACATTAACTCTTGAATATTTGTTTGTCAAGAAATGTTTATTGACAAGAGAATCTTATATGTCAAGGAGTCAGTGGGTGTCTCAATGGTCTTGAAAGGTTTCAAGAAAAATCAAGAATAAACCTTATCGATCATCACTATCACACGACTTGAGGTTCACAACCTATCGTGTTGACACTATCTTGTTTCTGTGCCGTTCCAATCGAATTAATTATGCATGTGTGTTCTATGAGTTCTCATTTGAACGCATAATAGGCAAGCACCTTGATCAATGAGAAGTACATTGATAGGAAAGGGTGAGCTGCTTAACTACTTGGAAGACATGGTGGGCACTCGTGTTAAGGCAAGAAATCAAGATTGAGACGGTTCGGTCCATATGAGTTTGGATTTGTCGCAAACTTTGGTTTTGACAAATTCGCATGGATAGGAACACATACACCATTAAAATCTAAGTGTCATAAGATTCCCTCCTTCATGAAAATGATAGTGAGGAAATGCTTTCACTAAGAGAGATTTTAAGAAGATAGTGATTGTGAAATTGTTTTCTCGAATTCGATTATGGTTACGGTATCCCTTTCCATGATTCGAATTGTGAGATTTGGCAATTAGTCTGAATTGTTTAGACACACATATGAGCTATCTAAAGAAAAGGTGTATAAGACTAAGAAGCTTAGATAAAAGATTATCAAAGCATTAGGTATTAGAAATATGAACTTAAGAAATTCAATAGGTATTGTTTATCTGAAAGTTAAGCTGTTTTCTGAAGACATGTCAAAGCTAGTGGGAGCATAAGTGTTATGATTATATGATAATAATCATCAAGATAGTGGGAGCATAAATGTTATGCTTGTATGATTATTAAGGCAAGTATTGCCAGTTAGCAATATTAATTATAGAAAACAAGAGTTATACTTTGCAAAGTCGTAAGGGTTGAATAGTTGTTTTGCTATAATTAAGGGAGAGAATATTATGCTTCATTTCAAATCTAAAGGCTTAGGTTGTGGAATGTTAATAAATTTGTGAAGGATACATAGTGCATTCTCAAAATTTTGATTATGATTAAGGCATCCCTCTTTTTATAGTTTGAATTGTGAGAACGTGACACATTAAATATTATGGAAGAAGATTGATAAAGTATCAGATCTTTATGTAAGACATTATGCATCATGTCCCATACGCTTCTGGTAAGGATCGATTGCAAGTGCTATAATATTTGACCATTCTAAAATTTTCCGAATGTCTAGCGCATTTAGAGGGAAAAAGGACAAGAATCGCTTTTGACTAAGATAATTAAAAAACTATCAAAGGACGATCCAAAGCTCGCTGAGGATTGGTCGCTTGTGAGTAGTTGGATGTATGGTATGGAATGGACATATCGACATTATTATAAATAGATAAGGTTCTATTAATAATGAATTGTCATATGGCAAGTATGGAAATGTTTCAATATTGGGAGTTGGATATTGAGAATCTATGTCTAGATTAGAAACTTTTATGCAAGAAGGATGTTCAAAGGAATGTACTTTGAGTGAGAGACGTCATATCTATAGAATTGTTTCGGATAGAGATTGGCCAAGTCTTGATGATTTTGCGCTATGACATTATGAAAGGATCATTGCATAAAATGTTGGAATCTAGCATATTCTATGAGTGGCAAGAATTTGATATTCTTACACTTGTGATAAGGATTGGGAGTTGTGAAATGAGTATGATTGGAAATGTGTTCATTTGATCTATTTCACAAAGTAAGGACCGTAGGTAAATATTGTGTGCATGCTAAGAGCATGGGACAAGTGTAGTAATGATTCAAGTAAGAAGTTGATTACCCGAAACAACAAATAATGAGTAATCAATATGAGATTAGTATTGTTCTTGTGTTTCACTTTGCATGTTTTGACTTCCTGAATAATTAATTATTTTAGAATAATCAAATTATTCGAATGGACCACAGTCGTTCATATGTTAGAAGTAGGTATGAATGAATACTGTCGTGAATTGGTGTGTGGATTGTCTAAAGTGTATTAGAAATAAGCAAATGGTTGTTGCAACGTTCATGAGTGCTTATGAATATGATTTGAGCATTAGATTAAACCCACACTCACTTGGATCACTTCATGAATTGTATCACGAGTGATTGGTGAGTCGATAACATCTTATATTCTTGAAACCGAGATGTGTGAGTTGTATCTTGCAAGTCGGTTACACATTGATAATATGTAAACACACCAGTAACTTGGTGTTATAAAACATATTGTTGTGTGTGATACGGTAAATGAGTGCAAGCATGCATTGAATCAAAGTTTATCCGTTCCTTTTATCCAAAGTAGGATAAAAGCGATATCTTTGGGCCCCTCGATGATTTAGTGATGGCACCTAAGCGCTTGGCCAAGCTGGGACTAATTTGATGTGTTCAATTGTAGTCTGTTGTCAGTCGTCATAAATTGGAAATCAGGAAACAGTATAGAGAGAATGATTGTGATCGATGTCTCATATCTATACGATATCTAGAATGGAGGAATATATGATCCCTTATCTAAAGGACACGCTTCTGATAGGATCATAGTTGATAGCGGTTTTTGAAAGCTACGATTGCAGATCAGGATCTGAAGTCATATGCAGAATAGTTATTAGACTTATCCGAGTGGGAGACTGTTGGATTAGTGTCTAAGTCCATAACTATTTTGGTATGTGCTTGACCCGATGGTGTATGGTCCTTTTGGGTTGCCTTCACCAAAGCAACTTGATTGGATGAATTATGGAGAGAGAGGATTAATTATGATATTATGAGAATAATATATTAATGGAGAAATCATATTGTTTAATTAATATTAGTCAATAATTAATTGATAATTAATTTTGTGGCTACAAGAGATTAATTAAACTTAAGGGACTGGAACTGTAATTAAAAGATAATTCCATTTGGGCTATGGATCACCTTGGAATAATAGGATGGACGAATTCTATGGGGAAACCCATTAGAAATCATCCAAGGGATATTCTTAAAGGGTCCATGGCTGTTTAGTGCTTAACCAGTCAGATTAGGGTTTCCTAGTAGAAAACCCTAATAGCCTACATGTACATATAGTACCCTTAAGCCCTAAAAACGTGGCTAAGAGTTCCACTAGGGTTTCTGGACGTTTTGGGTAGCCTCCCCTCTCCTTATTCTTCATCCTCTTGCTCTTGGTGTTTGTGAGCCATTAGAGGAGTGACAATTGTGACTCTAAGGTTTCTAAAGTCATTACAAGGAGGATTTGTGATTGTTATTGCTATATAAAAATCAAAGGTAATTCTTTAAATCCTAATTTCACTTTATAATATATTAGATATAAGATTGTAAGTCTTGGATACATTGCATGTACAATAGAGAAACCTAGATCCAATCATTAGGGTTTGCATGAACACATAGGATGTTCTTATGGCCAAAACCCATCACGTACACCCTTCAAGATCATGAAGGTGATGCCAAAATATGGAGAATCAAGGCTTGGATCTAGCGGTATTTCAAGTATAACAAGTTTAAGTTTGGAGTACTTACGTTTTTGGAGCCTTGGGGTGTTCACGGCCGATGATAGTTAAGAGAGAATGAGAATGATCATGGTTAGGAGGAGGGGAAATGTGAAGAAAATGAGCACCATATATATGTAGAGGATGGTGTATGGCCGTAGACCATGTGTACGGCCATACACGCCTTATGAATGGTTTTCCGGACCGAGTCAATCTCCCCAACCTCGAGTAAACACATTCTAACACCCATTCATACATTACACTAAGGTTTGAAGCTCTCAAACAGTCCTTTAATATGACTAAAAGGTAGCCGAAAGAAGTTGGACCTTGGATTAAATTGATTGACTTTACAATGCGAAATTTCGGGTTGTCACATCATCCCCCCGTTAGAGAGAATTTTGTCACAAAATTAGAGTTTAAGTGTTGAGAGAAAAACTTCAGACACACGTGAACAAACATTAGAACAAGTATAGTTATGGAATAGTTAATCTCAAAGGATCTAAAAGCTCAACAATAATAAGTTAATGAGTTAGATGATTAGAGAGTTAGTTGCGAAAATGTAAGGAAATATAAATGACAATAGGTGATATATCAAGTATACACATAAGTTGATTCATAACATAGAATGCATTCAGACCAAGTTAGTGAGTGTCACACCCCCAAACCAAGGATGGCAGAAACGTCCGGGGGTGGAGGACTTCATGTATAGTATCAAAACAACAAGTATAATAGTGATCAAAGTAAATACAACCAATCATAAATATAATCAGAAAGGAATTACATGGTTTCAAGTATTACATATTTCAATGATTGATCACGACATGATATAAAAATAGTTGTTCAACGCCATAGCGTTCCATACTCAAAATCTTGTGGTTACATGGTTTCGTTGACTTCCTGAGAATACAAGTAGTTTTGAAAAGTGTCAACAATTATGTTAGTGAGTTCATAAACTTTTAGATAAAGAGTTTGGAAACCGTTCTTTGCAATGTGTTGTGTGTTAGCAAGAAAAATCCAATATTTTCGTTATAAGAGTTATGTGGTCCTAAATCCCAGGACCAAGAATAAACATGTATTGCCGTACTTAAAGATATAAAATTGGTTTTAAAATCAGCATAAATCCCTTTTTGATTTGAGGAAAAATCTCGTAATGAATGATGTGTAGTCTTAAATACCAAGACTAAAAGTGTACAGTAATATCCGTACTTATTGATATAAAAAGTGATTTTAAATTGACATAAAACCCCCTTTTGATTTATAAAAATCCCTGTAAACTTTATGTGTTGTTAACTCCCTATGTGAGTCACTTTAACCATACTATGACTGAATGAACCTGCCACGACGTTTCTCAGGCGTCGAAAACTGATATGACACTTGTAACCTGTAGACCTGCAGGTCCTACTGTAGCTAGAAGCAGGGTGTGGGGTGTTAAACACAATATAGATCTATACACAACTGTCACGTTTTTCCTACAAGTGACTCTGCTTATAACTACCAGGAATTTTAACCCATACTCTAGGAGTACTGAGAAGAATATCTCACAATTTAAGTTAACAAGTTTACGTGTGGTGTGCATTAGTGTAAAACCTTTTTCTGTGGGAATAAAACCTTCCGAAATGTGTTTGTTGTGTTAATGGAAACATAAACCATACCTATTATAGTTTATCAAAACGTTTAAATGTAATAGTTATAACTTTGTTTATTATGGTTAACTACTGTATTTGTGAAGGTAAAAAACCCTTTTTTTTACCGATATGTATATATATACTTTTACTAAAGTGAATCAACATGGAATATAACAACTAATTAATTACCATACTTTTGAAGGTAAAAATACATTTGTTTTCTAATGTATGACTATATACTAAGATAAATTGTCATCTATTTGCAAAAACATATATACACATAAAGATATACACCTTGCTCAACATGAAGGCTGTTAAATGAGTTTAGTTGTGTTCTTGGTGTTTTAACTTGTATTCCCCCCCCCCCCTCCCCCCCCCCCCCACCTTAAAACTTAAGAAAAACATGAAAAGATAGGGATATGAAATCACCTTATATGATTTCAGTAGATGGATGATGGAGAAAGGTAGTGTTCCACTCAAGAACACTAAGAAGATGCCTTGAAGGTTCGAAGATCTAACATGAATGTGTTTGATCTTTTGGTGGAAATGAGAGAAAATGAGTGAAGTGAGGAGAGAGGGTGAGTTTTCCCAGCTCTAGAACATGAGAATGGATGGAAATGATGATAAAGTACAAGGATGTGACTAGGTATGGCGGGTGGAATGTGGCTGGTCATGGAGTGGGTGTGGGGGTGGTTGTTTGTGTCATTAACTAAAGGAAAGTCAACACTCCACCACATGTACTTCACCCACTCTTCTTGGATAGGGTTTATCCCTAAAAACATGATTAATTAATAAATATAGGGCCTTATATGTTAAAATAAAGTTTTGGGTCAAAATCCCGCGTTAAAACAATTAAAAATGGGCCTAAAACGCAAAACTAGTTGAAAACCGGGTGGAAAAATGTTTCCTGCGAGACCTCTCGGTCCTACGCGGAGGTTCGGTCCTAATGCAGTTGGGCCCAAAGGCGAAGTCAAGCGTGAGAGGCGAAAGCAAAGGAAGCGAAGGTCCATGCGAGGTTTGGGTCCGATAGGACCTTCGGGTTCGGTCTATGCGAGCCTTCGGTCCGGGATATGGTTCGGCTCTGACAAGTTCGCTTTTGCCACCTTCGCTTCTGACAAGTTCGGTTCCTAAGAGGGTTCGGCTCCTTAAGAGGGGTTTCGAGTCCTTAAGTCTCTTTTATCCGTTTTTACCCCGTTTTAAACAGTTTTTGACTTGGTTAAGGGTCGGGATGGCCCGAAAGACTATAAAAAGTTTAAGGAACTTTTGAGAGATATTTGGGAGAGATTTCACATACTTAGAGAGATTTGGGAGAGATTTCACATACTTAGAGAGATTTGGGAGATATTTCACATACTTAGAGAGATTTGGGAGAGATTTCACATACTTGGAGAGATTTCTCACACTTAGAGAGATTTGGGAGAGATTTCACATACTTAGAGAGATTTGGGAGAGATTTCTCATACTTAGTGAGATTTGGGAGAGATTTCACATACTTAGAGAGATTTCTCATAGTTTAGAGAGATTTGGGAGAGATTTTACATAGTTACAGAGATTTGGGAGAGATTTCACATACTTAGAGAGATTTAGGAGAGATTTAACATACTTGGAGAGATTTGGGAGAGATTCTAAATAGAGAGAGATAGAGTGAAAACAATTGAGAGAGGTTCTCGTGTGTGACTTTGGTGAGTGTCCGGCTTCGCAATGCAAGGTCCGTAAGCCCCGTTAAGCCTTGTTTAAGGATCTTACACATTCCCGATAAGTATGCAACATTATTTTATCAGTTTGGTTCGTTACTTACCACAGTTTTAGGTTAAGGAAATCTAGATGTACGGACTTTTCAATTGATGATCTCTCATTAGCATTGCCAAATGTATAGTAATTACCTAACATAAGCCCTAGTACCCAAGGGTTAATTGAGTAGATCGGTTTGACTTGTTGACTTTAGTTGACTTTGACTTGAATGGAATTTGATGGTTGTCACATCATCCCCCGTTAGAGGGAATTTCATCTCGAAGTTTGCAAATTGTTTGGGGATTCAAGAGTTCGAGAAGAGGCGTGGGTAGTTTTCGGTGTACAAGAAATTGGTATGGTGGGGTTCAATCCGCCTGATGTTAAATGATGACCTTAAAATTTCTTATTGTAACTTGAGCTAAGTCGATTTAAAGGAGTTATTGTTTTGAACTGATAGCGTATTCTATGTGTGTCTTTATGCTTTCCGCTACAAAGTGGAGACTCTCGTTTATTTCGATTTCGCCAAGTGGTAAGTGGGCATTCCCATGCTTTACTGAAGTTAATCACCCAAGCTATTAACATGTTGCCCAAGGTTTGAACAGTCCCTTTTGTTCTGCCCGTCGGTTTGCTGTTGGTGGGCCATACTCAAGTCTAACCTAGTTCCCTACAAGGGTTGCCATGGTCACGAAAAGAATCTACTATTTCTATTAGAGATAACAAATATTAACAGACCCTGTGGTTGCATAATCTCTTTGATGTACGTTCTATTCGATTCATCCATCCTGTAGATTTATTTGATTAGTAGGCAGTATGCGGATTCGACCAGTCTGTCGATGGTTACCCAAATGGTATCGAGACCATCCATTGGCTTGGGTAGCTTGGTTATGAAGCCCATGGTTAGCCGCTCCCACTTCCTTTCAGGTATCACTGGTTGTTGTAGGAGACGTGAAGGCTTCCTTTATTCTCTTTTGACATTGGCACAAGTCCGATACTTGCCCACATGTATAACGATGTCTGCTTTCCTATTCGCCAACTGATGGTACTTTTTGAGGTCCGGACACATCTTGTCCGAGCCTGGATGAAGGGGAGTAGCGAGTTTTCATGTGCTTCGTTCGTGACATTATTTCTGAATCCATCAAACTCGGTGTCCAGATTCGGTTCATGGGATAACATGCTTCGCTGTCCGCACCTTCTAGGTTCTTATGATCGGTGAAGATTGTATGCTTCGTGTCGTAGAGATGGTGCATCTAGACCTCTAGGGAGAACACTACCGCTCCTAGTTCGAGGTCATGCGTTATCTAGCCGACCTCATATGTCTTTAGCTGTCTTAAGTCATAAGTAATAACTTTTCCTCAGAGCGTTGCATAGGGTCTGTTGTAGTGTTCCTAGATTTCTTAGCTTGGTAGGAAGCATGAGGGTTTGGTTTACGTGACTAGACTTATTCGGATGGTAGGACGTTCACTTGTCCTCCTGGGCAACCTTGGCCCAAAGTTCATGGCAGGACTTGTACCTGGTCCATTTGTCATTAACTTGCGCATATAGGTCGTATGTACTTAAGGTTGGCAAGATAATTGGATGGGTAACTCTGCCCCAAGTCCACAACTAGACATGGAACAGGAAATAGGGTGGAAGCACACATCCAATGTCCGTAAAATCTTAATTATACATTATCCTCGCGTATACACGTAGTAGTGGTAGACTAACCGTATCCGTCCCAAGCTTCTGTGATTGAACCTTGTCTGCTGTATGCGTGACATTCCCGAAGGTTCTCATGGAAATACTTGTGAGAAGGTTTCGGGAAGTATAACACTCCTCTGGTGCGTGTTTTGGGGTTTCACAGCGAGAGATGACCCAGAGGTCCGTGATGGATTTGTTTATGGGAGACAAAGGTTTCGATATTCAGTGGGTTAGGTGAAGGGTCCTTTCGTAGTCGTTAAACCGGGAGGATGAGGACTATACCAATCGAAATTGAATGGTGACAATAGTATCTCTTTATGTAAAACATGTGTTAAGTTGTATTCGTAAGAAGTGCTCATTAGAGTGATAGAGTATCTTGTGTTTCTTTTCAGTGTGTTCCGTTTTGTTCGATATTATTATTACTGTAGATGATTCATACCATAGTGTCTAGCACTGGTAGTCGGTCTGTTTCGATAACTAGTAATGATACTTGATATCATGATCCTTGACAGGTCTCTCTATGATCGAGCGGTATATGAACGTCGTATGTAATTTGATGTTGGTGAAATCGTCGAGTAGGTGGCCTCACTCAATTCCTGCTACTAGACATGGAATAGGAGTCATGATGGAATTATTGGTTTCAAGACTTTAGTATTTTGATTATAATTAACCCCGATGTATGTACAAAGTCATCACAGCTTACAGGTAATGATCCTAAGGTCATATATGAGTGTCTTTGCTTTGATTGAATGAGAGAGTATTTTAACTACTTTTAGAAAGAAGGTGATTTTAGCAAGCATACCAAATTCATTACAAACATATGGTACTTAAACGTTTTTGTCGTTGGAAACATTACAAAAGTCCTAATATGGTTCCATGTTACGCTTTCTGGTACGTTTGTCACACTCCTCCAGCTCCCCTATCATTCCTCTCAGTTGGACAGTCTCTTTTGAAGTGTCCTATTTCACCATATATGAAGGACACTGGACTTACATTGGTATTGGGGGTTGAAGCGATGTACTGAGTTGGGGCCTTACAGAAACGGACGGTATGCCCATTTTTGTTGGAGTTTTTTACAGTGCATCTCCCGACAAACCCCATTGTGATGGAACCCACAGTTGATACACTTTGGGAGTGATCCCTTATATGGTCTGGCCAGCATTTGGGTGACAGACCTTGTGGCTAGTGTCGGGGCATTTGTCATGACTGCTGTTGTAATGGCAGGTGCAGCTACGGATTGTTTCTTCCAGTGAATTTTTGAGGTAGGTTACACTTCTTTTCGTCCCAAAACTTTCACTTCTTGTTCGTAGGTTTGTGGCCCGAGGCGCCTTCGTTGGTAGACACCCGTTGGTGTTCCTGGTTGTTACCACAATCTGTATTGTCGGTACCGCTTCCATCTCTGTTGGCGTTGTTAGCATTGAGTTGCGCCATGACGTTTGTCACGGCTGCCGTGACTGTAGCTTGAAAAGTAGCAGAGTCTATCTGCAGGGTTGGCGCCTTGCTAGTTGGTTGGTTGCCTCTTGGTGAAGACATAGCTCAGTTTCACGATGAAAACGACTTCGTGAGTGGAAATAATTATCTCAAGTGCATCCTTACGATTTAAATTGACATATATAAATTCTTGCACATTATTGTACTATTCCTAGTGTTTCTGCTAACGTTCCTGAGACGGATTTATGGTAGTGGGTATACGTAGGTTTCGTACGGGCGTTAAGCTTTACATATCATAGGATCATGTTTTTCCAAAGACGCTTAGCTGAGGAGTTTTGATGGGATCCGATGCATTAGTGCTGGTATGATCGCACCCTATAGGTCTACGAAGAAGGCACCTCTCAACCAAGGTGTTTAAAGGTGAGACGGAAATGAGTTTTTAGAATGACTATACGTCGCGGGTTTTCTAGCTAAGTTTATCTTAGTTAATATTGTAATGTATTTCGGTTGTTTTATGGTGTTCTGAAAAAACATTTCATAACGACAGCCTATATATGATAAACTCACGTATTTAATAGTTCTGTATCATAGTGAAACCTTGAAATTTGATCCAAGCTAGGCCTTTCTTACGACCATTTGATGTATGCTTAGTGGTATGATTAAGACTTAATAGACCTTTGAGTTGATGGATCTGCCGTAAACCCATTTTTTTAATATGATTCTAGAAATTTTGGTTTCAGAGAAAGTTTTGACCTAGATGTAGGCCTACACCAGATTATTGTAAGGAAAAGTTTTGATAGCAACTAAATGTCTTGATTTGTATGAACGCTTAAATCACAGTGTCATGCTTTCACCTAGAATATAGTAGTACCAGCGCATACTCATGAACTTAATTTACAAGGTCTTGTGAGCGGTATGAACTTACTCATGACGATCCGTCCCTTGTGATGCCTGAGACAAATTCGATGCCCCATCCAGCTTTGCCAATCGACGCTTGGTTGTAATCATCCTCTCTTTGAATGCCGTGTGTCTATCCTGTTACTCTCTTGCCTCTGTCCAAGCGGCGATAATGTCCTAAAAAGAGAGTTGGTCTCTGAAATAGTAGTCTCTTTCCGAGTCTCGGGTACGTGAGACGGTGGGGTCCGTAGTAGCGCTCAATTTTCGAACTCGGTTTGCAGTCTCCCTGTGTTAATCCCCGATGTTCGAATCCGTCGGGTCTTCGCCGGGAGGGCTCTGTTTGTCGGTCCCCCGTGGTTGAGGTCGTAGCACCCTCGTTGGTCTCCACATGGTGGTTGCGGTCATTACTGTCGACTTCAACCCTCGATCACGGTTGCCCAACGGGGCACAGGTTCGATGTAGTCGAAACGGTTCGCGGGAACCCTTGCTATGCATGGAGGATTGATTACCTCCGGTTCCGCTTCTGATTCTTCTCATAACCATTAACCATTTCTCGGGTTCGGGTTGAGAAAGTAGGGGTCGCCCGGTAAATAGGATCTTGCTATGTTGTACATGCGAGAATAGGAGTGGAAGAGATAATTATATTGGATTAGTGTCTAAGACTGTAACTATATTTGGTAAATACTTGACCCAATTGTGCATGGTCCTTTTGGGTTGCCTTCACCATAGCAACTTGACAGGGTGATTTATATAGAAAGAAGAGATATTATTATTATTATTAATGTATTATAAGAATAATATGTTAAAGGAATAATAATATTATTTTAATTAATATAAGTCATAAATTAATTAGGAATAAATTTGGTGATTTAAAGGGATTAATTGAATAAAGGGGCATAAACTGTCAAATGTGTGATAGTTGTATTTTGGGTTAAGGATCTTTATGGATAAAGGGGTGGACGGTTTTAGGGATATGGATCTCCTAGAAATCGTCCAAGGCTTATCTAGAATGATCTTTGGATTGCTTTGAGGCCAAGTTATCCAATTAGGGTTTAAGGTGAAACCCTAGGAGCTCACAGTATAAATAGGCTCTTAGGGTTCAAGAAATCGGCCACTCCATGTTTGAGGAAACCCTATAGCCGATTTCTCACCTCTATCCTTCTCTTAAATCATCTTCTTGCTAGTTGGTGTTTGTAAGCCATTAGAGGAGTTTTGTGACTCTAAGCTCCAAGAAGAAGAAGGTTTTCAAGCAAGTAACTCAAGGTATTATTCTAGATTTGTTTTCAAATGTTTTGATTGTTAGTTTACATTAGATCTAGCCACGAAAGTCTTGGATATATTGCATGTTCAATTAGAGAGACCTAGATCCAAGCTATAGGGTATTATGCGCACATAGAAAAGTTCTTATGTCTAAAACCCATCAGTGGTATCAGAGACATGATTGGTTTCAATTGAATATGATGCTTAACTGTTTTGCTTGCTTAAAATCGTTTTTTGTTGCCCTCTGTCCGACCCAACTCGGCGAGTCAGTGTTTGGACTCGGCGAGTTGGCCCTACTCGACGAGTCCGAGCGTCAGACAAAGGATAATTCGGGATTTTGCTGCTGTTTTGTCTTGGATTGATACCTAAATCGTTGTATTATGTAAAAATCCAAATTTTAACCTAATTTTATGATTATCCTTGAAATAACAATAGATAATTTCAAATGTTTTAAATATTAATTATTTATGTGATAAATATGGACTATTTAAGATTATTTGGTAATTATCTAATGACTAAAATTGGATTAGGTCAAATATAGATAATTATGAAATTAATTGTTTAATTTGAATTATTTATTATTTGATCCCTATTGTTTCGAAAAGTTCAATATTTATCCTGAAGTTTTGAAATTTGAATTTTGTGATTAATAGTCTAATTTAGAAGAATTTAAATTTCAACCCTAGAGTTTTACAAGTTTAAAATTCAACCCTATACTATTATATTATTAAAAGCTTAATATATATATATATATATATATATATATATATATATATATATATATATATATATATATATATATATATATATATATATATATATATATAAGTAAAACTAAAATGCTAGTCTTACCGTTAGTAGACCTCATTCACGAAGCCAGTCTATAAGGTGGGTATAAGGTCGCTGCCTATAAAATGACGCTTAATGGGTGTACACTAACACCTACCGCTTGCTTGACTGGTGGAGGGTCGTTAGCCGAACGGGTAGGATAGGGCAACTCTCTCTCCTCATTAATAAGTATAATGAATCTATAAAGTAACTAAACTATTTTATAAAATTCTCAATCTTAGTTACTTTAGGAAAAGTGAATTGATGCAATCCCATGAAATTGCACTTTGCACCCTTGCTAAGAAGTTAGTGGAGCATGTGTGGTTTACCGGCACACTAATTGGTTCTACGCAAAGGAGGCAAAGGGTGATTCATTGTTTATCATAGTTCGATGGAGCGTGTGTGTTTTACCGGCACATCGAATGGGTGATTGTAACAATGAAGGCACCGTGTAGATTTGCATGGTTATTCACACCCGCTTTGTGATCCTCGGTATCCCAGTCACAAACTAGAGGGACATATCGAGATTTAAACATGCCATTGAAGAGTTCAATGAATCTCTAAAATCTAGGAACTATCAATAAAACTTAATGTTATGTTTTCATGGTAAAGAATAAGTGAATCGTCATTCACTTACCTCCAAATTAAAATCATATTGGATTACGGTATCCCTTTTCTAAATATGTAAATAATGTTGGGTGTCTAATTAGGGACTATATTCTAATCAAACTTCGTCCTTTCTATTTGTAGATGTCAAAGGCAAACAACGCTACTGCTAACTCATTCACCATAATGAGTCTTTGCCAAAAAGTGACCTTCGATGGTACGAACTTTAGCAAATGGATAAGATACATTCGCACCATTGCACGCTACAAGGAAAAAGAGTACGTCCTCGACGAAAAGCTCGAGAAGGTCAACTCGGAAATCGCTACTCCCGAAGAAATGGCTGTTTTTGAGACACACAAACGTGATGCAACGAAAGTCCATTGCATCATGATAGCCACTATGAACCAAGAATTCCAAAAGTCCTATGAGGAAATGTATCCCTGTGAAATGCATCAAGACTTGATGGAGAGGTACCAACAACGCGCGAGGCAAGAGCGCTATGGGATCATCACCAACATGATCATCGCCAAGATGGGAAGTGGAGAATCGTTAATTGTGCACTTGCAAAAGATGCCAAGGTATGTCGATCGTCTTCGCAAGTTAAATGTCAACTTTGGGGAAGATTTGGCTATCGACATTGTTCTTCACTCCTTGCCCTCATGCTACAATCAATTTAATATGACCTACCACATGAACAAGGAAGAGGTCACCCTAAGCAAACTCCAAGGTCTCCTAAGGACTGCTGAGAGCAATCTTAAGGACAAGTCTGTTGCACCAACTCCGGCACCAACCTCTGCTCCTGTTTTTGGCTATAGGGCAGGGAAGGGGAAAGAAGAGGAACGCTCCTTCAAAGAGCCACCACAAGGGAAAGTCCGAAGATGGTTCCTCTTCTAGTGGTACCAAGGAGGATCCTGCTAAGCCCAACCCTAACTCGAAGGAGGCAGAGTGCCATCATTGCCACAAAATAGGGTATTGAAAGAAAAGCTGCCTGGAATATCTGCAAGCCATCAAGGATTGAAAGATCAAGCCATCTTTTGCAGGTATATACACAACTAAATCTAATAATTCATCTCATACTATTTCTTGGGTCCTTGATACAGGATGTGGTTACCACATTTGTTCTGATTTGCAAGGACTAAGAAGAGATAGAGATGTGGAGCAAGGAAGAATTAATCTAATCATGGGAAACAGAAGATCGTTGTCTGTCACCAAGATTGGAGTGTATTCTTTAGTGCTTAGTAATGGATTAGGATTAGATTTAAATAATTGTTGCTACTCGCCAGATATGACAAGAAACATCATATCATTTCATGGTTTGTTTAGACAAGGATTTAGATATTCGTTTAATAATATGAATGGTTCTATTTATGCTTATCTAAATGATGTTTTATACTTTGAAGCAATGCCTTGTAATGGAATTTATGAAACTGTTATGGTTGTAGATAACCTAGGAAATGATGTGTTGTGTATGGATTCTTCCAATAGTATGGATAAAGCATCTTTCTGGCATTGTCGGCTTGGACATGTCAACAAGAAACGCATAGCCCAACTCCAAAAGGATGGAGTGTTGGATTCATTCGACCTTATGAAAGATGACACGTGCGAATCTTGTTTGCTTGGAAAGATGACCAAGTCACCCTTCAATGGCACTTGTTGTTGGATATAGTGTCTAAGTCCATAACTATATTTGGTATGTACTTGACCCGACCTGGCATGGTCAATTTGGGTTGCACTTTACCCGAACAATTTATGGATAATCTTTTGAGAATAGTACAAGTTATGATTTATTAATATATTATAAGTTCTAATATATTAATATAAGATAATATTATTTAATTAGTATGATCTATAATTAATCTAGGATTAATTTAGAGATTAATGATATTACTAATGAAATATGGGCTTTTATATTTATATAGTGTGGGCTAATGCTTATTTGGAATGGTCTAGGCTTGCATGGAAAGTCCATGGAGCTTTAACCCATGGATCTCATGGAAATGAAGAGACATGGGTATTAGGGTTTACATGGATGTAACCCTAATCCACCACACTATATAAAGGAGGCTTTGGTTCTTGAAATCAAGCTAGTGGACACCAGTTGATGTGAGTTAAGCAAGAGGGCCGATTTCAAGATAGTAGTGACTATTCTCTCAAAGTTACAAGTTTGTGGTGATTTTTGATTTCCATTTGAGGCATCCACACTATTGGTGCTAGGCTCTAAAACTCCAAGCAATCAACTACTACTACAAGGTAAGTATTTCTACTAGCTTTATTTGATTCATGTTCCCCATGCCATGTTAGTTAGGATATGAACCTTGGAAAAATAATTATTTGCATGTATCTTAGAAAAACATAGATCCTAGGTTTATTAGGGTTGCATGTACACTTAGGAAGTGTTAGAATGCTCAAAACCCATCAGTGGTATCAGAGCCTAGGCTTGTTTGTTTGATGATGCAAAATATGGAAAAAGTCGAAAAACTTGTTGTCTGCCTGATGAACTCGCCGAGTCCATGGGGGGACTCACCGAGTTCATGTGTATCTTCAACCTACTCGCCGAGTAGGTTCATGCACTCGGCGAGTAGGAGCCACAGAGTGCAGATTTTCGAATTTAGTTGCTGGAAATGGACTAGAAACATTACCCTCAACCGTTTTGGTACTTGAAAACTTGTTTTAGATGGTGTAATGTCTTTGCTAATCCATTTACAACAACTTGTTATCAAAATTACAAAGTTTTATGTGTCATTTTTTATTCATGAAAGTGTTCATATTCATGTTCTTGATCTTATGATGTTTAGATGATCATAGGAATTATTTGTAACCTATGTGGTAGATTAATTCATGATCATTATGTGATTTAATGGAGTCCATAACTTGTCCTCAAGTTATGGAAAACCAAAAGTCACATGAATTAAAACCATTAAAAGAACACAAGAGTTGGAAAAATGAAGAGTCTTCATTTTTATTACTCTATTAAACTCATAAGTTACAAGAAACGAAAAGTTTTGAAAGTTTACAAAACTTGCCCTCAAGTTTTGGAACAAGTAAAGTCATATTAAAAACTTTAGTTCCAACCCTTAGAATTTTAAAAGATAAAATTCAACCCTTATACTTATAATATTATAAGTTAATAATATATATATATATATATATATATATATATATATATATATATATATATATATATATATATATATAAATAATATATATATATATATATATATATATATATATATATATATATATATATGTATAAGATTAAAGTCGTCTTACCGCTAGTACGCCTCATTCACGAAGCCGGTCCATAAGGTGGGTATAAGGTTGTTGCCTATAAAATTGCAACTTAATGGGTGTCCACTCTTACCCACCGCTTGCTTGACTGGTGGAGGGTCGTTAGCCGAACAGGTAAGACAAGGACTTATAAATTCTCATTAAAAGTATGATGAATATTATAAAGTAACTAAATGTTTTATTAAATTCTCAATCTTAGTTACTTTAGGAAAAATGTGAATAAGGTGCTAATCCATGAAATTACACTTTACACTTTGTCTACGTCGTTAGTGGAGCGTGTGTGATTAACCGGCACACTAACTTGGACTTAACAAGGTAGGTAAAGGGTGACTTAATATTTATCATAGTATCGATGGAGCGTGTGTGGTTAAACGGCACATCGATTGAGGGGTAATTTATTAAGGGTACGAAGTAATTTGCATGGTTACTTCACACCTGGTTTTGTGATCTTCGGCATCCTAGTCACAAAACATGGAGGGCACACTCGAGATTGAAACATGCCTTTGAAAAAGTTCATTGAATCTCAAAAGAATCTAGGAGATTCTAAGAACCAAATTAAATATTTTTAATATTTCGGCTTTGGTGGAAATTGGTGAATCGTCATTCACCTACCTTTCAAATATGTTATTACTTAGATTACGGCATACCTCTTCTAAGTATAATATATTGTGATTGGGTCCTAGCCTTAATACTACATTTGGGTGTTTTATTAAGGACTTTCTCTATATCTAAACTAATCCTTCTTTCTTCTCTTATCAGATGTCTGCAAACAACGCTGCTTCTGGCTCTAATCCTAGTTGCTCCTTTTCACTTATGAACTTAAGTGGGAAAGTCACTTTTGATGGATCCAACTTTAATGAATGGATCAGAAACATCAGAATGATTACTCGCTATGAGGACAAGGAATATGTCCTCGATAAGGAGCTTAAGGAGATTGATGAGACAGTTGCTACTCCTCAAGAGATCGCTGAGTTTAGGGCACATGAAAGGGATGCCATCAAAGTGGCATGCATCAGGATTGCCACTATGACTGCAGATCTCCAAAAATCCTATGAAGATTTCTACCCCTATGAGATGCACCAAGACTTGATGGAAAGATACCATCAAAGTGCTCGTCAAGAGAGGTATGAAATCATCTCCTCCATGATAACATCTCGCATGAAGGATGGTGAACCCATCACGGGCCACATGCAGAAAATGCAAACATTTGTGGACCGTTTGCTGAAGCTAAATGTGAACTTCCATGAGGAGCTTGCAATATATATCATTTTGTACTCCTTACCTTCATGTTATGATCAATTCTGCATGACATACCACATGAACAAGGAAGAGGTCACACTCAGCAAACTTCAAGGACTCTTAAAGACCGCGGAAAGTGGTCTTAAGGGTAAGGCGGTTGTTACAACTCCTACTCCTACCAACTCCGCCCCTGTCTTGGCAATCGGGAAAGGACGAGGGAAGAAGAGAAAGAGTTCTTTGAAGGGTACCAAGGTTAGGACCCTTGATGGCTCTTCTTCAAGTGGAACCAAGAAAGGTTTCATCACTCCTTCTTCTGACCCAAAAGAGGCTGAATGCTTCTCTTGTCATGAAAAGGCACATTTGAAGCGGGATTTCCCAAAGTACGAGCAAGATGTGAAGGATGGGAAAGTTAAACCCAACCATGCAGGTATTTACACTCTCTTATCTAATAACTCACCCCATTCTAATTCTTGGGTCCTTGATACCGATTGTGGTATTCATATTTGTTTTGATTTACAGGGACTAAGAGGAAGTGAGGATGTGGAGCAAGGAAGAATAAACTTGATCATGGGAAACAGGAAAGCTTCACCTGTCACCAAGATTGGAGTTTATACTTTATCGCTAAGTAGTGGGTTCAGTTTAGATTTGAATAAGTGTTGTTATTCGCCAGAAATGGCAAGAAATATTATTTCCTTTCATGCATTGTATAAACAAGGTTTCACCTTTTTATTTGATAATGAAGTTGGTTCTATTGATGCTTTTCTTTAATAATGTTCTTTATTTTACAGCATTACCTTGTGATGGCGTGTATGAAACAGTATTTGTGGTTGATTACTTAAGAAATAATGTATTGTGTATTGATTCTGTTAATAATAATAACTTGGATAAAGCATCATTATGGCATTGTCGTCTTGGACATATAAGCAAGAAACGCATAGGCTAATTCCAAAAGGATGGAGTCTTGGAGTCGTTTGACCTAAAGTCAACTGATAGTTGCGAATCATGCTTACTTGGAAAAATGACAAAGTCACCCTTCACAGGTTCTTGTGAGAGGGGTGAAGGTTTGTTGGACCTTGTACACGCGGATGTGTGTGGACCATTCAAACATGCCACAAGGGATGCTAATCGTTATTATTTGACTTTTACTAAGGATTACAGTAGATATGGATATGTCTACTTAATCAAGCATAAGTCAGAGACTTTCGAAAGGTTTAAGGAATTTAAACAGGAAGTAGAAAATCAAATGGGCAGGAACATTAAGATGCTTCGATCCGATCGAGTTGGTGAGTATCTTAGTTTAGAGTTCCTCGACTATCTTAGGGAATGTGGGATTGTCTCACAATTGACACCTCCCAGGACACCGCAGTTGAATGGTGTGGCTGAGAGGCGTAATCAAGCCTTGTTGGATATGGTTCGTTCCATGATGAATCGAGCTTCGCTACCAATCTCATTCAGGGGGTATGCCTTAGAGACTACCGCCCATATTCTTAATCTAGTCCCTACAAAGAAAGTTGCCAAAACTCCTCACGAGATGTGGACTGGTAAAGTACCTAAACTAGACCACATCAAGATTTGGGGTTGCGAGGCTTTTGTGAGGCGCGAAACTCATGACAAGCTAGAACCCCGAAGCGAGAGGTGTATTTTCATCGGCTACCCACAAAGATCCTTTGGTTACCTCTTCTACAGACCTAGTGATAATGTGGTCTTTGTAGCAAAAAGAGGAGTCTTTCGAGAGAGAGAGTTTATAAGCCAAGGAGACAGTGGGAGGCAAATTGATCTTGAAGAAATTCAAGAGTCAAGCGGTGAGGGAACATCAAACCCTAGCCCTCAACTTGAGGAGGAAACACCTGTTGAGCCAATTGATGAGTCTGTACCTCTGAGACGTTCCACGAGAGTTAGGAATGCACCTGAGCATTACTATGATTTCCATATTACTGCGGAAGGTGAGACACTTATTAGTGATGAGACACTAGTAAGTCTGGATGAGCCTAACAGCTACGCGGAAGACATGGCAAGCCCTAAGGCTGCTAAACGGAAAGAGGTTATGGATAGCGAGATACAATCCATGTATGACAATCAAGTTTGGAACTTGGTTGAGAATGTACCAGGTCGTAAGACTGTAGGGTGCAAATGGATCTTCAAGAAGAAGACCGACATGGATGGTAATGTACACACTTATAAGGCTCGGCTGGTCGCAAAGGGCTTCTCTCAAATTCCTGGAGTGGATTATGATGAGACCTTTTCTCCAGTAGCCAAGATTAAGTCTATTAGGGTTATGTTAGCCATAGCTGCATTTCATGACTATGAAATTTGGAAAATGGATGTCAAAACCACTTTCCGTAATGGAGAGTTGACTAAAGATGTTTACATGAATCTGCCAGAAGGTTTTGTCAGCAACGAGTACCCTAATAGAGTGTGTAAGCTTGAGAAATCCATTTATGGATTAACGCAAGCACCTCGCAGATGGAATCTTTTCTTTGATGAAATGGTCAAGGAATTTGGCTTTTCTAGGAGTGAAGATGAATCTTGTGTTTATGTCAAGGCTAGTGGGAGTATAGTTAGCTTTTTGATATTGTATGTGGATGACATACTACTCATAGGAAATGACATCCCAACTCCGCAGGAAGTTATGTCCTGGCTTGGGAAGTGTTTCTCTATGAAGTACCTAGGAGAAGCTACCTATATTCTAGGGATAAGGATTTTGAGAAACCGGAGTAAAAGACTAATTGGACTTAGTCAAAGTACAGACTTGGACAAGGTGTTGAAGAGATTCAGCATGCAGAACTCCAAGAAAGTAGAGTTACCCATCCAGAGTAACGCCAAATTGAGTAAGACACAAAGCCCATGTACCGAGGCTGAGATAGTAGAAATGAGTCAAGTACCTTATGCTTCAGCAGTAGGCTCGATCATGTATGCTATGACGTGTACTCGACCTGATGTAGCTTTTGCCTTGAGCATGGTTAGCAGGTATCAGGGGAATCCTGGCAAGGCACACTAGACTGCGGTAAAGAATATCCTCAAGTACCTGCGGAGGACTAAGGATTGGGTCCTTACCCTCGGTGGGAGTGTTGACTTGAGAGTTGTAGGGTATAGTGATGCTAGCTTCCAGACTGATAGGGATAATTTCCCCTCTCAGTCGGGCTGGGTCTTTACATTAAACGGAGGAGCAATCACTTGGAAGAGTTCCAAGCAGGAGACAGTGGCTGATTCCACTTGTGAATCAGAGTATATAGCAGCAAGCGAGGCAACAAAGGAGGCTATATGGCTAAATAACTTCATCGGAGACCTTGGAGTTGTACCAGCTATAAAAGAGCCAATGGAGATTTTCTGTGACAGCAATAGTGCAGTTACCTTAGCCAAGGAACCAAGAGATCATGGGAGATCCAGACACATTAATAGAAAATATCACTTCATCAGACATCGAATAGAAGAAGGAATCCTCGTGGCAAAGAGGGTATCATCGGATGAGAACCCAACAGATCCCCTCACGAAGGGACTGAGTAGGGTTAAGCATCTCCAGCATGCTCGGAATATAGGGCTGAAGGATGATATAAGTTTTAGTAGTTAGATAAATTATGAAATTTGTAAAGTGTAATTGACATTAGATGATGAATAAAAGGTGTTTTATTTATGAGTAAAGTGTTGCTATCTCTTGTCGATTGTTTACTATATTTCGCTTGCATGTTTTGACTTCCAGAATAATTATGATTGGTATATTATATTATTCAAACCTCCACAGTCAGTCATATGTCGGAAGCAGGTATGAATCCAGACTGTCATGATTGGTTGCAGAGGTCTAAGGTGTTGGACATGACTACAACAATCATGAGTGCTCATAAGTTCTGAGCATTGGACTCAACGCACGCTCAATGGAATCAATTCATGGAATTTTATCTCGAGTGATCGTGAAACGGTAATATCATATAAGTCTTCAAACCTAGAGATATGATTTGTTACTTACAAGTTGGTTATGCATTGATTGTACGAAAACGCATTGGTAACTCGATGTCATAAAATGTGCCTTTATGTATAATTCAATGAGTGGTAGAACAAACATATGAGTCGAAGTTTATCTGTTCCTTCTAGGATTAGGAGCGATATCTGGGCCTCTCGATGATTTTGTTTTGACCTATGTACCGGGCCCGGTCAGAACTAAATTGATGTGTTCAGTTAAGTTTTATGTCAAACAAATCGGAAATCGGGAAACAAATGCTGGAAAATAAGTAAGACCATGTTCCATGTATTTGTCCGGCTGATATCTAGAACAGAGGATTATATGATCACTTATCTAAAATGGCGCATTCTTGTTCAATACAGTTTAAAGAGCTACGATTGCTAATCGGTTCCTGAAGTCATACTTGCAACTATAGTTATTAAACTTTTCCAAGTGGGAGACTGTTGGATATAGTGTCTAAGTCCATAACTATATTTGGTATGTACTTGACCCGACCCGGCATGGTCCATTTGGGTTGCACTTCACCCGAACAACTTATGGATTATCTTTTGAGAATAGTACAAGTTATGATTTATTAATATATTATAAGTTCTAATATATTAATATAAGATCATATTATTTAATTAGTATTGATCTATAATTAATCTAGGATTAATTTAGAGATTAAAGATATTACTAATTAAATATGGGCTTCTTTATTTATGTAGTGTGGGGTAATGCTTATTTGGAATGGGCTAGGCTTGCATGGAAAGTCCATGGATACTCCATGGAGCATTAACCCATGGATATTATGGAAATGAAGAGACATGGGTATTAGGGTTTACATGGATGTAACCCTAATCCACCACACTATATAAAGGAGGCTTTGGTTCTTGAAATCAAGCTAGTGGACACTAGTTGATGTAAGTAAAGCAAGAGGGCCAATTTCAAGATAGTAGTGACTATTCTCTCAAAGTTCCAAGTTTGTGGTGATTTGTGATTTCCATTTGAGGCATCCACATTATTGGTGCTAGGCTCTAAAACTCCAAGCAATCAACTACTACTACAAGGTAAGTATTTCTACTAACTTTATTTGATTCATGTTCTCCATGCCATGCTAGTTAGGATATGAACCTTGGAAAAATAATTATTTGCATGTATCTTAGAGAAACATAGATCCAAGGTTTATTAGGGTTGCATGTACACTTAGGAAGTGTTAGAATGCTCAAAACCCATCACTTGTGAGAGGGGTGAAGGTTTATTTGATCTCATACATACCGATGTATGTGGGTCCTTTAGATCCACCACAAAGGATGGAAACCGCTTCTACGTGACTTTCACCAATGATTATAGTAGATATTGGTATATTTACTTAATCAAGCACAAGTCTAAAACATTTGAAAAGTTCAAAGAGTTCAAGAATGAAGTGGAGAATCAATTGGGTAGGAAAATCAAGATGCTTCGATCCGATCGAGGAGGAGAGTACCTAAGTCTTGAATTCCACGAGTATCTCAAGGAATGCAGAATAGTTTTGCAATTGACACCAGCTAGGACACCGCAGTTAAATGGTGTGGCAGAAAGGCGCCCATATCCTTAACCGAGTCCCTACAAAGAAGGTTGCAAAACACCTCACGAGATGTGGACAGGGAAAGCTCCCTCGTTGGCAGATATCAAGGGTTGGGGTTGTGAAGTTTACGTAAGACGAGAAACTCATGACAAGCTCGAACCTCGTAGTGAGCGATGTATTTTCATCGGCTACCCGCAAAAATCCTTTGGATATCTCTTCTATAGACCAAGTGACAATGTTTTCTTCGTTGCGAGGAGAGGGGTTTTCCGAGAGAGAGAACTCATAAGCCAAGGAGACAGTGGGAGGCAGATCGATCTTGAAGAGATTCAAGAGTCGAGTGATGAAGGAACCACTACCGATGGTGCTCAACCCGTGGACGAAACTCCGGTTGAACCAAGTGACGATTCCTTACCTCTTAGACGTTTCAAAAGAGTTAGAGTTCAACCCTAGTTATATGGTTTTCATATTACTACCGAAGGGGACATGTATATTATTGATATTACACTAATAAATGTAGATGAACCTAGTTGCTATAAGGAAGCCATGGCAGGCCCGGAGTCTGCAAAATGGAAAGAGGCAATGGACAGCGAGATTCAGTCCATGTATGACAACCAAGTTTGGAATTTGGTTGGCAATGTGCCCGGACGTAAGACGGTTGGGTGCAAATGGATATTCAAGAAGAAGACTGACATGGATGGGAATGTGCACACGTACAAGGCGCGATTGGTGGCGAAGGGCTTTACTCAAACTCCCAGAGTTGACTATGATGAGACCTTCTCACCAGTTGTGAAAATAAAATCTATTAGGGTGATGCTAGCCATTGCTGCATTTCATGATTATGAAATATGGCAAATGGATGTCAAGACCGCTTTCCTTAATGGGAAGTTGACAGAGGATGTTTACATGGCTCAGCCAGAGGGTTTTGTCGATCCAAAGCATCCAAATAGAGTGTGCAAGCTTGAGAAGTCCATTTATGGACTTAAGAAAGCATCTCACATATGGAATCTTTTCTTTGCTGAGAAATTCAAAGAGTTTGGTACGAGGCGAAGATGAATCATGTGTATATGTCAAAGCCAGTGGGAGCACAGTTAGCTTTCTCGTTTTGTATATCGATGACATACTGTTCATAGGAAACGACATTCTGACTTTGCAGGAGGTCAAGTCCTGGCTCGGGAAGTGCTTTGGGAATAAGGATAGTGAGAGAAAGAAGTAAGAGACTAATAGGACTTAGTTAGAATACTTACTTAGATAAGGTACTAAAACGTTTTTGTATGGAAAACTCAAAAAAGGGAGAACTACCGATATAAAGTAATGTCAAGTTGAGTAAGGCTCAAAGTCCAAGTATCGAAGCCAAGATAGCTGAGATGAACCGAGTACCTTATGCTTCTACAGTTGGCTCGATCATGTATCCTATAACTTGTACTTGTCCTGATGTGGCCTTTGCTTTGAGCATGGTCAGTAGATATCAAGGGAATCCTGGTAGAGCGCATTGGATTGCAGTCAAGAACATCCTTAAGTACCTTCAGAGGACCAAGGAATGGTTTCTAGTCCTCGGAGGGAGTGATGACTTAAAAGTGCAAGGGTATAGTGACGCCAGTTTCCAGACCGACAGGGACAACTATCATTCGCAGTTGGGATGGGTCTTTACCCTTAATGGAGGAGCGGTAACTTGGAAAAGTTCAAAACAGGAAACTATTGCTGAATCAACATGCGAATCAGAGTACATTGCAATGAGCGAGGCGTCAAAGGAGGAAATATGGTTGAAAAACTTCATCGGCGATCTTGGAGTTGTGCATGGTATAAAGGAGCCCATGGAAATTTTCTGTGATAATGAAGGAGTGGTTGTCTTGACCATGGAATCAAGAGATCATGGTAGATCTTGACATATCGACAGAAAATATCATTTTATTAGATATCGAGTAGAAGAAGGACACCTCGCGGTTAAGAGGATATCATCAGAAGATAACTCAGCAGATCCGCTAACCAAGGGACTGAGCTGGGTTAAGCACTTGCAGCATGCTAGGAGTATTGGGCTAAAGGATGATATTAGTTTAGATTAGATAGTTTTAGAAACATGTAATAGGTAAATATAATTGACATTTGATGATTATATAAAAGAGTATTATTTATAAGTAAAGTTACTATCTTATGTTAATTGTTTAGCTATGGTTTCACTTTGCATGTTTTGACTTCCAGAATAATTGAGTTTATTAAGAATAATCGAATTATTCAAACTGTCCACAATCGGTCATATGTTGGAAGTAGGTATGAATGAATATTGTCATGAATTGGTGTGTAGATTGTCTAAACGGTACTAGACATAGAAAAGGTTTGCTGCAATGTTCATGAGTGCTTATGAACAAGTTTTGAGCATTGGAATAAACCCGCGCTTGCTGGAATCACTTTGGAGTGATCGCGAGACGATAATATCATATGGTCTTAAAACCTAGATATATGGTTTATTATTTACTAATTGGTTGTACATTGAAAATCGAAACTGCATCAGTAAATTGATGTTATAAAACACATTGTTGTGTATGGTTCATTAGTCGATAAGTAAATGCATATAAGTCGAAGTTTATCTGTTACTTTTATCCTAAGAGGGTAAAAGTGATATCACGGCCGCTCGATGATTTGATTTGACATATGTGTTGGGCCCGGTCAGGACTGAATTGATGTGTTCAATTAAGTTCTATGTCAAATAAATCGGAAATCGAGAAAATAGTTGGTGGACAATAAGTATGACAATGTTTCATGAAATTGTCTGCACGATATCAAAACAGAGGACTGTACGATCCCTTATCTAAAGGATAGGTTACTGATAAGATCAGAGTTGACAGCTTCTTCGAGAGCTACGGTTGCTAATCGGATTGTGTTTGCATTTATAGTTACTAGACTTATCCAAGTGGGAGACTGTTGGATTAGTGTCTAAGGCTGTAACTATATTTGGTAAATACTTGACCCGATTGTGCATGGTCCTTTTGGGTTGCCTTCTGTGACGACCATAAAATTTCAACCAATTTTAACTTTTCAAAAACAACCCATTTTCATAATGTTATTACAAAAAGGTTTTCAATACAATTATTATCAGAGTCTTCTAAAAACCACATCATAAAACACAATCAAGAGGAGCGGTATGATCATGCCTTTGCCTTGCCACGGTCTCCTGAAGAACCTGAAAAACATTAAACCACAGCTGTAAGCCCGAAAGCTTCGTGAGATACCCCCAAAATACCAACAACATATACCATACACGCACAACATGCCATATCATATCAAAACACAGAACAACCATGCACTTCGGGTCTACTATGTGACTGGTCCGCCGCACCGGCCTTCAGTCCACGTGGTCCACCCTCCGAGTCTAACCATATACATCGAGTCTACAGTGTGATTGGTCCGCCCGCACTGGGCCTTCAATCCACCTGGTCCACTCTATGAGTCTATAATGTGACTGGCCCGCCTGCACTGGGCCTTCAGTCGGCCTGGTCCACTCAACGAGCCTCGGCACATCTGGTCCTCCCTCTTGGGGCCTACAGCCTATCCGGACCGCTCAGTGGGCCTTCGGGACAACCGGTCCGCCCTGGTTATGTTGGCCTACAACACAAAGCAGGACCCGCCTCAAGCCAACCCCAGTCCAACAACCATGTGCACATAAACATTCAATCATATAACAATTCACATTCAATCAAGCCAATCTAGCAGATCACATAACATAACATTATCCTAACCAGGATACCGGCCTAACCGGTCACTAGCATAGCATCATCCTATATACCAGGATACCGACCTTAACTAGGTATCTAACATAATACCATCCTAACTACCAGGATGCAAACATAGCAAAGCAATAACATAACAACGATACTAGGATCACAATCCGATAAAGGGCCGGCCTTGGTGCCTTAGACCTCGTTGATATATTGAGGATAACTCACCTCACAACTGCCGACTGAATCGAGAAACCCAAGCTGCTCCGACCTCTGATGCGATCTCCACCACTAATCAACACCAAAACAGTGAACTCAAAACAAAATCTAACAATTACCAAAATGCCCCTGGAAATCAACTGGTCAACCCTTGGTCAAAGTCAAAGTCAAAGTCTTCCCCTGACTGACTCTACTCGCCGAGTCAACCCGATGACTTGCTGAGTCCCCATGCACATAACTTCCCCAATCCGCGACTTAACTCGTCAAGTCACCCCGAGACTCGCCGAGTTCCACAACCATGAGTCTTTTCGCACTAGACTCACTGAGTCATCCCTTGACTCACCGATTCACAGCTCAACCAGAAGAAAGGTTAGGGCCTCACGACCAGACTCGCCGAGTCCATGAACGGACTCGCCGAGTCCAAGGCTATCTTTAACAGGCTCACCGACTTGTTCTTCCAACTTGTCGAGTCCCTGCTTATCTTCACCTAACTCGCCGAGTTGTTCTTCCGACTCGTCGAGTTCCAACCTATCTTCAAGCAACTCGCCGAGTACACCCTTGTGACTCACCGAGTACCCTTAGATCTGAAACCATACAGAGGCTTTCCAAGCCATGCAGAAGCTCTAAACCATAGATCTACCTTTCTACAAGCCATCCATCACGTAAAGTGGCAAAGTTTACGTGAATCCAAGTAGATCTAAGCATGTTACACTCTAGGGTTTGGGTTTGGGACAAAAGAACTTCACCAACAACTCTTGAGCATAGACTTTATCGCTTTCTGGATCATTAGCAAACTAGATCTGAGGTAGCAACCTCAGATATTACACCAAACTTGAGAAGGACCTCATTTATGCCCCAAAACCCCCCACAAAGGACAGATCTAGATGCACAAAAGCTCAAACAGTGGATTAGTACCTCAAACGAAAGCTCCAACTGATGAATGAACCAATTCCCTGCAAAGCCCCTTGCTCCAATCTTCGTGCTCTTCAATTTGCTTCCAAAGTTACCTCCTCCAAGGCTCTAATCTCTTACCAAGGAAAGCTCACACGAACTTAGGGCTCAACCCCCGGAATTAGAGTTTTCTCCACTCAGCACCAACTCGCTGAGTCCACCCATGCTACTCGTCGAGTTGGTCACTTAACACACGAACAGAGTTGCGACCCTACTCGCCGAGTCCATCCATGGACTCGCTGTGTTGCCCTTCCACATTTACACCTTGAACCCTAAATTTGCACTCCTGGACTCGGGATGTTACAATTCTCCCCCACTTAAATTAGGCTTTGTCCTCGAAGCCTGCGGCAACACAACTCCAGAACTACTTTCGCAATGCACCACCTGGCATTACCCAGAGCAGGTTCCTTAACGCACAACCACCGAAACCCAACACCCAATTTTCTCCCCGTGGTGTTCTGACAACCGCTTCAAGCCGGCCACCAGCCTCATCCTCTGATAATCACACTTATCAACTAAGTACCACTCCATGATGCATCACTCGCTCCAAAACAAAACAATCGCTCAACTCATACGAGCTAGAAAAATCCATGAACTATCGGAATTCCCGGTCTGAGCCTAACTTGTCCACTCCATGCTGACATAATGACACATCCTTTAGCCTCAGAGCAACTCCTATGAGTTCTCCACCGCAATCTTATACCAATGCTGGACTGGCTCTAGCATCTTCTGGTTGGGAAAACCCGATACACCGACGAAACCTTCAAACATCCCCCAGGATGAATTTCCACCACATAAATCAAAATCGGACTGGAAATCCAACATTCCATCCCTGCATTCCTTCCGAGCCTTAGCAAACATCCACCCGGATGTGATACCATACCACAGCCGCCGACACACTGCTCATCAACCATGATAGGAACCCCCCAATCATAACTCTGCACTACTGCTTTCACTTCCGTGAACTTACACTCCATCTCGGAGCTACATTCCTTTCCTTTCCCTTACCAAGGAAATCCACTTGGCTGCCTTGACACTACCACAACTGCCACGGTGATCACTCAATACTACACCATTCTCTTATAGCATAACCGCTATCCTATGCACCACACATGCTCTGGATCCTCCCGCAAGGACTCTCAAGTCCATGCTCTACCTTCCACCCACCATGATCAAAACCCGGGGCCAGACTTTCTAACGATAACACATCGCTACATACTCAATCCATTTCCTCGTACCGATCTAATGACACATACAGAGTCTTCAGCATGACTGGACCACCTTACCAGGCCTTCAGCCAATCTGGACCACTCTCAGAACCTTCAGCAGATCTGGACCACCCTCCAGGGCCTTCAGCCTGGCTGGACTGTTCTCCGAGCCTTCGGCCTGACTGGTACACCTACCGGCCTTCAGTCTATCCGGACCGCTCAACTAGCATTCATCATTCTGAGTTATCCCTCCGGGAAACTCTCCCATGCATACTGTTATAGCCCTCTAGGGTTTCCGAACTCTATCTCCATCCTACCTACTGAATCCCAGGCCTTCCACAATCAATCACCCTTGGTCTGTATCCCGCCCCGCATGCCTGCCACTTACTCATACCAACCTACGCTTTTGGCTGAAAGAAACACTTCTGAATCCCAACTAGCTAAACAACCTCTCATGATCATCGATCTTCCAGAGAATTCTCCAATTCTCCCCCACTTAGAGCACTGACTATCATCCGCCAGTCGCCATCACCGACCTCCCTCAACAACCCTACACAACACAAACACTTACACGGGAACTGAATCCCACTAAAACGAGCAACCTTCACAAAATCACATATCAACACTAATCATCCCGGGCTCGAAAGAAACTCAATCTTCAGCTAACCACTCCTCAGACTGTAGATGCTACCCGACATTCAGACTGAACGCCAGATTTCCACTAATAACCCTCGTGAATGATAACCAATGAAATTCCCAACACTAAACCCATAACCATACCATAACCCTCAAAGAACAACGAATACAATACCGAAAACCACACAACGAGACTAGCAAACAAACAATACTCAACAATAATCACAAGATAACATGACATCAAGAAAGAAACATACCCGCAACTGCATTCGGCACTGCCCTGACCTCCTCTACTGTAAGCTGAAAAGCACGACCCTGAGCCCTAGGGGGCTCCACTCCACCCTGACCTCCACCCGTGATCCTCAATGTGGCCAGTGCTGGAGCCTGCACCAGTCTTGCAGCAAGCTGTGGACAGTTGACCCTCAAGTGTACAACCTGATGGCAATGATAACAAATCCTGGCAATGATAACAAATCCTCAAATCCCAAACAGGGGTTGTCTGCCGACAATCCCTCGCATAGTGCCCCTCCTTTCCGCACTTGCGGCATGCACCACCAGAACTACAAACTCTGGTGTGACCCTTCCCACACTTCCCACAAGTGTGACTGCTCTGATCTCCCAGGTCTAGAATCAACGGTCTTGGACCTTTTTGGCGCCGGCTGCGATTGCACCGGAGCCTGCCTCTACTCTCGCAACTGCAACTCAATCTCCAACTCACGCCGCCTGGTGGCCTCCTGCAACTCTACCAAGGTCTCGCACCTCTGCGTAGACACAAACTGCCTGATATCCCTCTTGAGCATACCCATATATCGGGACATCTGAGCTTGCTCCGTAACGAACTCAGGGCAAAACATCGCCCTCTCAGTGAACATCCTGGTGATCTCCGAATCCTGCTTCAGCTCCAGGAACTCCTAAGCCAATCTCTCCCTCTCAACCCGCAGAACATAACGAGTGCCGAACATCTCCCGAAACTGATCCCATGAAACCGCAGCCCTCTACTCATCCGAAAATGACCCCGTGGTCAATCTCCACCAATCCTTCGCCCCGAGCCTCAACAGGTTCAGAGCACACCTCACCCTCTGATCAGCAAGGCACGAACACGTGAAGAAACACCCCTCCACGTCCGACAACCATCTCATAGCAACAATTGGGTCCTGAACTCCATCAAAGGTAGGGGGCTTCATATTATTGAAGTCCCGATACTGAAAACCCTGACCGGCTCCTCCCCCTACCGTTGTAGCCGTTGCGGCAACTGTCTTTGTGAGAGCCACATAGCGCTCATCGAAATACTCAATCATGGCGGTCTTGATCGACCCGAATAGTTCCGACAACTCGGCCTGGAACAACGTAGAAACCTCATCGTGTAGGATCTCATGAATCCTAGCGTCCAACTCGCCTATGCTCATCTGACCAATAACCTCGGGCGGTACTGACCCGCCCTAACCTCCCTCTCCTGCACCCGATCCCGACCCGGATCTGCTCCCAGCATGCCTCGTAACCACCATACTGAAAAACACCACAAGATCTTAGATACTTCCCACAAACCTGGGAACCAACTCCAAACCCAACCCTACAGGCCATGGTTTCTTTGATACGCGTATGGGTGTTGTGCTTTTAGTAGTACGGGCCCATACTACCTTCCACACCTACTCATATTTGTATCAAGTATACCACAACACCCTAGTGAAAAACATACATAACAAGCGCTCAACCCTCACTCCTAAAGGAACACTGGAAATCTCCCACAGAGGAACCCTAGGCTAGCAGGCATCATAAATTAGGCAACATTATCAAGAAATCCTGAAGATCCCTAGCCTAGTACTAGCATGATGTTCTATCAAAGCTCATAAACAAATAACATTTATGGTATTTTGGGGTTACTTACTGGCTCCGGTTGATCATACCTCCGCGTCCTCCTTTTACTCATTTTGAAAACCATTTGAAATTCTCTTTTAAAAACTCTCCCTGATTTGAGACTGGATTCACACGAATGTTCCTCGAATTCACTCAAACCAAGGCTCTGATACCAACTTGTAACGACCATAAAATTTCAAAGAATTTTAAATTTTCAAAAACAACCCATTTTCATAATGTTATTACAAAAAGGTTTTCAATACAATTATTATCAGAGTCTTCCCAGAACCACATCATAAAACACAATCAAGAGGAGCGGTACGATCACGCCTTTGCCTTGCCACGACTCCTAAAGAACCTGAAAAACATTAAACCACAACTGTAAGACCGAAAGCTTCGTGAGATACCCCCAAAATACCAACCACATATACCATAGACGCAAAACATTCCATATCATATCAGAACATAGAACAGCCATGCACATCGGGTCTATTGTGTGACTGGTCCGCCACACCGGCCTTCAGTCCACCTGGTCCACCCTCCGAGTCTATCCATATTCATCGAGTCTATAGTGTGATTGGTCTGCCTGCACCGGGCCTTCAATCCACCTGGTCCACTCTCTGAGTCTACAGTGTGACTGGTCCGCCCGTACTGGGCCTTCAGTCGGCCTGGTCCACTCACCGAGTCTTGGCACGTTTGGTCTGCCCTCTAGGGGTCTACAGCCAATCCGGACTGCTCGTTGGGCCTTCGGGACAACCGGTCCGCCCTAGGTATGTTGGCCTACAACACAATGCAGGACCCGCCTCAACCCAACCCCAGTCCAACAACCATGTGCACATAAACATTCAATCATATAACAGTTCACATTCAATCAAGCCGATCAAGCATATCACATAACATAACATTATCCTAACCAGGATACCGACCTAACCGGTCACTAGCATTGCGTCATCCTATATACCAGGATACCGACCATAACCAGGTCTCTAACATAATACCATCCTAACTACCAGGATGCAAACATAGGAAACCAATAACATAACAACGATACCTGGATCACAATCCGATAAAGGGCCGGCCTTGGTGCCTTAGACCCTGTTGATATAGTGAGGATGACTCACCTCGCAACTTCCGACTGAACCGATAAACCCAAGCTACTCCGACCTCTGATGCGATCTCCACCATTGATCAACACCAAAACACTGAACCTAAAACAAAATCCAAAAATTACCAAAATGCCCCTGTAAATCAACTGGTGAACCCTTGGTCAAAGTCAAAGTCAAAGTTATCCCCTGACTGACTCTACTCGTCGAGTCAACCCGATGACTCGCCGAGTCCCCATGCACAGAACTTCCCCAATCTGCGACTCAACTCGCCGAGTCACCCCGAGACTCACCGAGTTCCACAACCCTGAGTCCTTTCACACTCGACTCACCGAGTCATCCCTTGACTCACCGATTCACAGCTCAACCAGAAGAAAGGTTAGGGCCTCACGACCATACTCGCCGAGTCCAAGAACGGACTCACAGAGTCCAAGGCTATCTTCAACAGGCTCGCCGAGTTGTTCTTCGAACTCGTCGAGTCCCTGCTTATCTTCATCCAACTCGCCGAGTTGTTATTCCATGTAACACTGTAATTTCCAAAACAATTTTTCGCATTTTATAAAAGCATAATTCATTCATTATTCATAAAACATCATTGTTTAAAACTCAATTCATAACATATATCCATCCCAAGATCTCATAATCATAAAAATCCCGTGTGTGTACTGATCAAACCGACGCCTTTCCGCGATCCTCACTAGTACCTGAAACACATAACACAAAACACTGTAAGCACAAAGCTTAGTGAGTTCCCCAAAATACCATATATAACACACATTAGCCACTCGAGGCTATAACTCTATGGGTCGTACACCGAAACTCTGTGAACCCTCAGGTTATAACTCTGTAGACATGCACAACATAAATCACATAGAATAATGCAGCGCAACACATAACACATATATAGCATACAAACACTATACCACGTAACTCTGGTTACCTACTCAAGGTAAAGTATAGTGAGAAGACTCACCTTGGATATCTCAGTAAATCTCTGACTCGGTAAACTCTGGTCTAGCCCCTGCCTAATCAAATGAAATAAATACTCCACTTAATACTACCCTCCGGGCTAGGCTAAACTCTCTCTCTTTATACATCCCCTACGAAGGGTAGAAGACTATTCTACCCTTCTGATGACTCTAAGGTCCAAACATTCGCTAACCCTAAAAGTCAACAAAGTCAACGGTCAACCATGACCAAACTCACCGAGTGCACAACTGTGACTTGGCGAGTCGACACGTGTTCTTCACCCTCCTAGTCCTCATTCGACTCACTTAGTCAACCTCAACTCTGCAAATCATCACTGATCACATTCTATGAAATGTACCGACCCAACTCGTCGAGTCCGGCTCTTGACTCAGCGAGTACCATCGTGCACTCGGTCCTCTAGATTCCCTCTGACTCACCGAGTCGCTTCCCCAAATCAGTAAGTCACCAACTTTGTGATTATCGGGAAAACCCTCGTCCTACTCGCCAAGTCAGCTAATGAACTCGGCGAGTTCATGCCATGCTCAAGCTGAACTGACCTCCTGAGGTCAGATCCGCTCCTCTAAACCATAGATCCAGCTTCCCAAAGCATTATAATCATGTAAAGCTAGCATCTTGGTGCTCATGCAAAGGCTCAAAGGCCTTATTTGATGATATGGCCTCTAAAATGATATCCTAAGCTCATGACCTCCATTAACACCCATAAAGCTCAAGGGAAAACGATCTCTGGACCTCTTTGCATCCAGATCTACAACACCAACATGAGAAGGGACCAATTACTCCTTATAACCATCCTCTGAAGGGCTAAAAAGCCCTAACTCTAAGAATTACACCATAAACTGAAGAAGGGTCGAATGAATACCTCAATATGAAGTCTCTGAGCTCAGGAATCACTAGATTAGCACAATCTTCAGCCTCCTCTTGTCTTGGGTCCTCTTCTATTTGCAAAACACTAACAAATGATCAAGAAATGACTCCTTTCCTTTCACAAACGCTCTAGCTCACTTAGCGTTTCTCTCTGGGGTCTGGTAGCCGCAAATGACGGCCAGAAGGCCCTTTAAATAGGCCCCAAACCCGAGGAATTAGGGTTTCATTAAACATCATGGACTCGCCGAGTCCTTGGGGCGACTCACCGAGTCCAGCCATCCACCCGGATAATGATTCTCGTCTCTACTCGGTGAGTCTACGCATCAACTCGCAGAGTTCCTCCATAAAACTTGAAATTCATCGAATAAATAAAATACCTGAAATTCCGGATGTTACATTCCAACTCGTCGAGTTCCAGCCTATCTTCAAGCAACTCGCCGAGTACACCCTTGTGACTTGCTGAGTACCCTTAGATCTGAAACCATACAGAGGCTTTCCAAGCCATGCAGAAGTTCTAAACCATAGATCTACCCTTTTACAAGCCATCCATCATGTAAAGTGGCAAACTTTACGTGAATGCAAGTAGATCTAAGCATGTTACACTCTAGGGTTTGGGTTTGGGACAAAAGAACTTCACCAACAACTCTTGAGCATAGACTTTATGGCTTTCTGGATCATTAGCAACCTAGATCTGAGGTAGCAACCTCAGATCTTACACCAAACTTGAGAAGGACCTCATTTACGCCGCAAAACCCCCCACAAAGGATAGATCTAGATGCACAAAAGCTCAAACAGAGGATTATTACCTCAAATGAAGGCTCCCACTGATGAATGAACCAATTCTATGCAAAGCCCCTTGCTCCAATCTCCTTGCTCTTCAATTTACTTCCAAGTTTACCTCCTCCAAGGCTCTAATCTCTCACCAAGGAAAGCTCACACGAATTTAGGGTTTTTGGAACTCAAAGAAAAGGTAAAGAGGCTGGGGAAGAAGTGTTATGTTCTTTATATAGGGCTCAACCCCCGAAATTAGGGTTTTCTCCACTCAGCACCAACTCGCCGAGTCCACCTATGCTACTCGCAGAGTTGGTCACTTAACACGCGAACAGAGTCGCGACCCTACTCGCCGAGTCCATCCATGGACTCGCCGAGTTGCCCTTCCACTTTTACACCTTGAACCCTGAACTTGCACTCCTGAACTCGGGATGTTACACCTTCACCATTGCAACTTGACAGGGTGATTTATATAGAGAGAAGATATATTATTATTATTAATGTATTATAAGAATAATAAGTTAAAGGAATAATAATATTATTTTAATTAATATAAGTCGTAAATTAATTAGGAATTAATTTGGTGACTTAAAGGGATTAACTGAATAAAGGGGCATAAACTGTCAAATGTGTGATAGTTGTATTTTGGGCTAAGGATCTTTATGGATAAAGGGGTGGACGATTTTAGGGATATGGATCTCCTAGAAATTGTCAAAGGCTTATCTAGAATGGTCTTTGGATTGCTTTGAGGCCAAGTTATCCAATTAGGGTTTAAGATTAAACCCTAGGAGCTCACAGTATAAATAGGCCCTTAGGGTTTAAGAAATCGGTCACTCCATGTTTAAGGAAACCCTAGAGCCGATTCCTGACGTCCCTCCTTCTCTTAAATCATCTTCTTGCTAGTTAGTGTTTGTAAGCTATTAGAGGGGTGACATTTGTGACTCTAAGCTCCAAGAAGAAGAATGTTTTCAAGCAAGTAACTAAAGCTATTATTCTAGATCTGTTTTCATATGTTTTGATTGTTAGTTTACATTAGATCTAGCCATGAAAGTATCAGATATATTGCATGTTCAATTAGAGAAACCTAGATCCAAGCTATAGGGTTGTATCTGCTCCTAGGAAAGTTCTTATGTTTAAAACCCATCAAATTACTAGGTGACTGACTCTATAATTAATTACTTGTAGGGGTTGATCCTTCTCAATCATGTCTATAATCACTTAGTGCATACCAGTTACACAAAATCTGAGATAGAATAGACCTTCGAATAAACGACTCTACTCTAAATCAACAACCAAACAAGGAACAGGAAGTAGAGCAATAGTCATAGATTCTGAGTCGATAATATCTTCAATTATGTATAACCTTAGCGTACGCACTCAGTCGTTAAAGACCTACTAATAGGGGTCTTTATTTTTCACATAAGTTGGTTATATTAATACAAAATACTCCTATAGTATTTTAATGTTTGAATTATGCATTTCAATGCTTGTTTGTAGATAGATTTGATAAGTTTTTAGACTTGTTGCAACGCCACAACCATTCTCGGGCATATGCTAACCACTTCTGGGTTAGACATAGTTGATTAGGCTATTGTTGGATTAGATGTCTAAGCCCGTAACTATTATTGGTGTGTACTTAACCCGAGAGTAGCATGGTCCATTTGGGTTGCATATCACCAGGACAATTTGTTAGGATGGACTTTTGAGAGAAGGTTATTTATCGTTTATTAATATATTATAAGTTATAATATATTAATATGAAATAGTATGTTTTAATTAGTATCGATCAAGAATTAATTTGGAATTAATTTAGTGATCAAAAGAGACTAATTAAATATATGGGGGCTAATTATGATAATTAGTTATATTTATATGTGTTGGGATTATGACCCATGTTGGACCAAGTTTATGTATGGATACATAAGGAGTTGGGCCACATGAACCATGGATCATAAAACCCATGGGTATGGATTATGGGTTATACCCATGACCCTTGGAATCCTACATATAAATAGGTTACTCCATAGCCAAAATCACCACTTCTTTTCTTAGAGAAATATGGAGGTGTTTTGGTGCATGGAATTCTCTCTCAAGAGCCACCTTTGTCCTAGGTGTGTTGTGATTCCATTTGAGGCATTTCATACTATTGGTGCTAAGCTCTTAAGGCCAAATACATCAAGACTTCAAGCCACATAAAAGTTATCTTTCCCTAACTAGTATATTATATGGTTTATGTCAAATGCATGCTAGTTATAGCTTTAATGCCTTGGAAACCATTTGCATGTATAATTAGTGAAAACATAGATCCAAGGTATTTAGGGTTGTATGTGCACCATAAGATGTTGTATTATACCAAAACCCAATAGTGGTATCAGAGCCATGGGTTGTTTTCTACTATATTTGATGCAAATGTATTTTTTTTCAAGTTGATGTAAAAAAAAAGGAAAAAAAAACATGAAGTTTGTCAAATTTTATGATAATTACTTGATTTTATGAAAAACTAATTATTTGTAAAATTTGAGTCACTTTACTACAACAGTTGAATTAGGTCAATGTATTAAAAGATAGAATGATATGATTATTTTATTTGTTTTAAAAGTTTGATCTAAGTGGTTTTAAGGAGTTACAAATTTTGTCATAAAATTTTGGAACTCGAAAGTTTTTTTTTATGTTATGATCTTAAGGGTTTTGAAACTTCCATAAGTTATGGATGTGAAATGTCTCATTTATTAACTCTTTAGGTTATGAAGTCCAAGAGTCTTCAAAGGATAATTGTCAAAGTTTCAAGATTTGTATTAGTTTATATGATTATCTAATTTCTTGAAAATTGTTGATGTGAATTATCTTTACTTATGAGTTTAGTCTAGATCATAGAAAAATTATTTGATCATTGTGTTAATTGGAATATTTGATCTTAATGGTTTCTATGAACTCCATAACTTGTCCTCAAGTTATGAAAATTGACGAGTATTTTTAAAGTATCATTAAGTCTTATAGGTTATGAAAATAGAAGAGTCTCTATTTTTAATGTCATCATTAAATGATTTAATGTCTTCCATAACTTGTCCTCAAGTTATGGAGCTTGAATTTTTTTTCATTAAACCTTAATTAAACTCATAAGTTATGAAAAAGCCAAGAGTTTTCAAAGGTTTCAAAACTTGTCCTCAAGTTTTGGAATTTGTAAAGTTACCCCCCATGAATACTTTAATTCCAAACTAGACCTTAGAATTTTAAAAGTTAAAATTCAACCCTTATACTTTATAATATTATAAGTTAATAATATTTAGATACATGTATAAGAGTATAGTCAGTCTTACCGTTAGTAGGCCTCATTCACGAAGCCGGTCTATAAGGGGGTATAAGGTTACTGCCTATAAAATGGCAGTTTAATGGGTGTCCACTCTCACCCACCGCTTCCTTGACCGGTGGAGGGTCGTTAGCCGAACAGGTAGGACAAGGACTATAATTCTCACTTCATTAAAAGTATTAATGTTAAATACTAAGTAACTAAACCTTTTATAAATACCCAATCTTAGTTACTTAGGAAAATGTGAATAAGGTGCTAATCCATGCAATTACACTTTGCACTTTGTGTTAAGTCGGTTAGTGGAGCGTGTGTGGTTAACCGGCACACTAACTTGTATTTAACAAGGTAGGAAAAGGGTAACTTAATGTTTATCATAGTATCTATGGAGCGTGTGTGGTTAACCGGCACATCGATTGAGGGGTAAACACTTAAGGGTGCCAAGTAATTTGCATGGTTACTTCACACCTTGTTTTGTGATCCTCGGCATCCCAATCACACAACCTGAAGGGCACACTCGAGATTGAAACATGCCATTGAACAGTTCAATGAATCTCAAAAGATCTAGGAGTTTCAAATCCAATTAAAACCTAATAAATTATTTCATTTTTCATGGTGGAAATTGGTGAATCGTCATTCACCTACCTTCAAATATTCTATAGCTTGGATTACGGCATCCCTCTTCCAAGTTATAAAATAGTTGGTTGGGTCCTAGCCTTAATATTTCATATTGGGTGTTATATTAAGGACTTTAAATCAACTATCTTGAATATCTCCCAAAAGATGTATGGTTTAGACATTTATGATCTTCCCAAATCTCTTGAAACAAGCTTTCCTAAATGAAGATGATGTCCCATGGAAATCATACTTCTTTCACCTCTCCAATTATACTCCTTAACAAAAAAGTTCCTAAAAATTTTAGGGTCACTCAAGCCCTATTGGCAAGCAAAGGTCTATGTGTGATCACATCTTGGAGATGTAGTCACATATTGTGATAAGTTAAAATCTAACTTGAAGATCGTTTAGATCTTTAAAACAGGTAAAATAATAAACGAGTAAACAGCAAGAACACGAAAGTGGAACAAAGATGTCGAATGATTAATCAACAATCCTCAGCAGAGCTCGATAAAGAACTTCTACTGTAGAGGATTTAGGGTTTACAGGAACGATGAAGAAATAAATATGTGATCTATCATAATTGCTATCGTCTTCTAAATCGTTAACCTAATATGCATGCAAGCACATTAATTTATACTAAACCCTATCAGCTCACGGTTGGACAGGCCCAAACCGGAGTAACAAAACTTGGACTATTAACCGAGCCCAATGGATGCAATACAAAATAAATCCGCTACCCAACAATCTCCCCCTTTGCGTCAAATTGGAGCGAGATCACTTTTTCTTCTTACTTGGGCCAGCAGCGGGAACCTTCTTCTTTACAGTATAAAACAGACGTGAGATTAGCGCCAGGAACCGAATGTACCATTGTATCATATCATCAAAATACTTGATATCATTCGCTGTATTGTCTTTGCATCTATGGATGATCCCCAACACATGCTCTAGACAAGCAGTGGTGTACCGATGTTTATCCGCTAAGGCAAAAAGACATTTATGTCCTTCATCCCTAGTGAACATGATGGAGTTTCGCCTTGCGTCAATCTTGCCGATCTGCATCTGGTTCAGATCACTGGCCGAGCCAACAGGAGAGATCTTCGGTTTCTTCTTGAAGACGCTTGCAATCTCCTGATCCATTAGAGCTACCTCCATGATGTAGCACACCAGCATCCTCTTGAGATGGTCGATGATCGGACCATATTCAGCTTCATTAGTCAGTAGGATGTTGTGCAAGATGATCCAGTCATGGGGATTGAGGTTCGGTAGATCTGCTAATGAAATGCCATGTTCGGTTTTTGCAGATCCCCTGAGCACCTTGAACCGAATGTTGATAAACTTCCCTTCGGTATATGGTTTCAAGACCCGAACGTTGATGATCTTCTAAGCGCTCCAGGTTTGATATTGAGGTTGAGCAGCCTTCAGATAGAATTCAATAAATTCCCGATCAACCTCCGGATGAGGATGAGGGAACTCGGCAACATTGGAGAAGGCGTGAAAGATGAACGCCTTTCGGGTCAATGGAATGTCGAACTAAGAGTCGACACTGTTGGAACAGTCAAATGAGATAACTGGTTCCAGCCACAAGATGCTCGGAGTGTCGATTGCCTCCTTTATCATCCTCTCGAGAGTCCAAGCAGGAAAAAGAGTCTTCCTACTCTCGAGAAGGTCGTGGGCTTCCTTCTGCTTTCGCTCAGCTTCTTTAGCTTCTCTTGCCACACGAATAGTATCATCATCAACATTGTGTCGACTTTTGCATTTCAGCAAGTCGGCAATGGTTTCATTGTCTTCTTCCTCTTCTTCATCAGCAAGTTTCTTGCCTTTATCCTTCACACCCGAACCAGAGGCTTGGCCTACAGGAGGAGGTTCGGTTGTGTGAGTTGCCTTTGAGGAATGAGGTGGCTGAGATCCAGACTCCTTTTCTCCCCCTTGTTTCAGATTGGACACGAAATCGGGTAGCCCTTCAATTTTACTTAGCAGATCCAAGGCAGGAGCGAGCTTCTCTGCAAGGGTACGCCTCACAGAATGGTTCAGGATCGGATCATGTGCTTCAAGGATGTTGGATATGGCTGAGTGTACATCCGAAACACACGATTTAATAACCTCCTGTCCGGATCGAAGAGTGTCAATCTGTTGTTGAGAGTGGGAAAGTTGAGCACTCTTGACCTTGAGGGCGGTGGTCTTCTTTGCCAGAACATCCATTAACGAGTTCTCAGCGGCCAAATCCTCTTGAAGTTTAGAGAGGCGCTCGTCAATGGAAGTACGGAGGGCTGAGTTGTCGTCAGTAAGCGATTGACGAAGTGTAGCAAAGGACTTCAACTCCGTGGAGACAAACATGGCCAACTGTTGAACAATTGGTTCCAACGTAGTCTTGGTGGCAGTCGCACTCTCCTATAAAGACTGTAACAGGGTAGAGGCATCAGAGAATAGTTTATCGACTTTTTCGGTCGCAGCCTCACAAGCTTTCGTCGAGGCATCGATGGCGGCGGTGGCAGAAGCGACAGAATCTTGCTGAGCCCTTGAGAAGGCATCGACAATCTTCTGAAGAGCAGCTTCAGAGAGTGATGATTGAGAGTTGGAAGAAGAAGCAATGAGCAAGTCGACCTTGTCATGTAGCTCCTTAAGATGCTTCTTTGTGACCGGAGAGTCATCATCATCGTCGCTCTGCACTTGAAACAGACTGTAATAGACCGAATCAAATGTCATGTTTTCCCCGCCAAGGAAAGTATCATCCGCATCAGAGGCATGACCGGGAGATGGTGGTGGTGGTGAAGCTGGTGGTTCTGTGGTATGGGTAGGTTCGGGTTGGGTTGTTTCGGGTGTAGGTGTAGGGGTACATTCGGGTTGTGTTTGAGTAGGGGTAGGTTCGGGTGCTTTTTGGGTTTTGGTTGTGTGTATGGGTTCGGTTGCTGGTGGAAGTTCGGTTGCATCGGTATGAACCCCCGTATCAGATACGTTGGTTGTAACCTTTGCATCGGTGAAGATAGGCGGTGGCATTGGGAATGAAGTTTTGGGAATATGGGTAAAGGGGTTTATGGTGGGAATGGAAGTAGGGATTGTTTGAGTAGGAGAGGGAATTGGAGAAGTTTGGATTTGCATTTCAGGGGTAGGTGATCTGGGTGGTGTGTTGCCTCTTGGAGAGTTGTCAGAATCCGAACTCTCACCCTCCGACTCACTAGAAGAGGAAGCGATAATCAACTTTCTCTTTGGTTGTGTCTTTCGCCTCTTCTGCTGCGGGGACTGAACAGCTTTAGTGGGTTTCCTCTTCTTGGGAGAAGGGCCTTTAGCCCCTTTCGCCACCTGTTTCCCTTTGTCTGCCTTTTTGCCTCTCGGAGCAGGCTTATCGGCATCGTGAATCGATTTCAGCATCTCCGGCGTGAGATCCCTTGGACCAGACCGCTTGAATTCTTTGTAGGTCCGGATGATCCTGCTGTCAGCTGGAACATCAGCGTACATGGTTTCCGGAATGGAACCATTGAATGGGAATTTGGATGCATCTGAGACGATGATCTTCGTGGTGTGGAATGTACCAATCGAAGACATCGGTGCGCCGGCGACAGTGGGAATGCTGTACTTGTCCATGACTCACTTCGTAATCAGGGTCCAAAACCTAGCATACGACACCTCAGAATGCCGTGAAGAAGAAGATAAACTCTGGATGAGTTGTTGCCTGAGAACAAACCCATAGTCGACATTAATGCCGTTGTAGACACCGTACAAGATGGACCGGAATAGTCAACTGGAGCCATCTGAACCAGAGCTTCTTTCAGAGAGACCTTTGAATAGCACAGTGAACATTCCGTTCCACTATGGCGGCAATCACGACTTCTTGAACTTGGCGACGGAAGTAAGCGCCTCCGTATACCCCATATTGTAGAACATGTTGAAGAGGTGCCCCATAGGAATTGTCTCTAGATTAACCCTTGTAGGATCAGCTTCAAACCCTAGCAGAGAGCAAAAGCGTTGCTTGGAGATAGACCCTTTGTGATGAGAAACATCAAAGAAAATCAGATCGACCACTTTATCGTAATGAGCAGTCGCATAGATCTGCGACAGGAACTCCATTGACACTGATTCCACCCTAGAAAGTGCAGGAGCAATCGACAAATACTTCAAACACTCGATGATTAGGAACATGTAGGAGTCATATGCGTGAGGGGTTAAGTCGATGATGAGACATTGTTGAGGGCGAATGGGAAGGATGTGAGAAGTAGCGTGAACAGATGATGAATCTGCCATTGTTGAAGAGAGGGAAGAAGATGATGAACAGTTAGGGTTCAGGGAATTCTTGCGCTCTGGGAAATTTGATTGCGGTAAAGAGGTAAATGGTAGATGATGTCGCCTTTTATACTGGGGTTTAAGGAGAGAGAAAGATCTTCCCAAATCTTCTATCGGAATACCAAGAGCTTTCCGGAGTGTGACTGATGCGTGACAGTTAGGGTAACCGATGATCACGCATGAGAGAGAGTGTGTCAGATTCCGAAGAACACGCCTCCCATCAAGCTCCGTTTCTGATAAACCGTTTCAATTTCACACGCGCCCTTTCTGTGCTAGAGGAGAACCATTTCAAATTCGCACACGCGTCTGCGACGTCAGTTAGAGATTAGACGTTTCAAATTCGCATGCGTTCCCTTTTCCGCCGTTTGAAATCAAATCATTTAAACTCCCGCCTGAGTCAGCAACTCTTCACCTTATCCCTTTAAAGTGTAACGGCATCTTTTGAATAATACCCCCACGTGGATTAAAATTAACCACAACTTATAATTAATCACCAATCCAATGAAAAAGCCTGTAATTATTAGAACCAGAATTTTGGAAAAATCAAAGATTTTCGTGCGAAGGGTGTAAAAAGAAAAGAAATAAAGCAATCCTTTTTAGGAAAAATTGTGATGTCAATAAAGACACGAAACAAATGATCCCGGGCACGAATCTCTTCCTTCAAAGTCAAGAGAGACCTTAAAGTGTTAGTGTGGTTTCCTGTTGAATAACGATCAAACACTTATTAAGAAGTGTTGAAAGGCTTCTTTTAATTAGGCATCTTAGGGTGGCTTTATCTTTGATTCATCGGTCCTAATATTGAAATAAGATAGAAAGTGAACAAAGTACTTGTGAGACCGGTGTAGTCTGTTGAACAAGTAGGTAGGAAATAATGTTAAAGTGGCTTGGAAAATATAAAATCTCAACAAAAAATTAAAAACTGGATCCCAAGGGAAGAAATGTTATGGTGTTTAACAATTTCAAAGGAATCACACATAATAAAAATTTGAGATTTCATGAAGATACGTCCGTCAATTCATTAGTGAAAACTTGAGCAAATTGATTGTTCACCGTCAATTCAGATTGGGTATTGAATTTTGGGTTTCACTCAGCTTGTAGTGGCACGAAACTAAGATCACAAACGCAGTTTTTGAGTAACCATAAACCTCAGTGGTAATTTCTGAGAGTCTCAAGGGTTACGTTTGTGAAACGAATTTAATGGAGAAATGCAATAGAGACGGTGTAAGAAATCAAAGTACCTCTGCTGTTAAAAATAGGACCAAGCAGAAAACTCTTATCTCATGTGAGAAGAGAGTTAGGTAGCTCACGATTAGAATAAATGTGATAGCCTAATTGGGAAGACAAGGTTTGTATATACCAAGTCATTAAGGCTATTATTCAGAATCTGATGAGGCTTTGGACATATACAGCAACATGCTTCTAGGGACACTTAACTAATTCAACAATTTCCCCATAAACAACCACACATATAAAATAAAATAAAAGACAAAAAGTAAATAAAGAACAAAATATTTTTGGAGTTTTTGATATTAGAAGAAAAGAAATATTTTTGGAATTTTTGATATAGTAAAAAAAATGAAAAAAATAAGACTGAGAAAGAAAATAAAAAAGAAAAAAAAAGTTTGGAAAAGAACTTTGGAACCAAACCCGAGCGTTCGGTTAATTTTGGTTTTGAAAAATTCTGGAAAACCGAACCCGAACCTTCGGTTGGTTTCGGTTTTGAAAAATTTTGAGAAACCGAACCCGAGCCTTCAGTTGGTTTCGGTTTTGAAAAATTTTGGAAAACCGAACCCCAGCGTTCGGTTGGTTTCGGTTTTGAAAAATTTTGGAAAGCCGAACCCTAGCGCTCGGTTGGTTTCGGTTTTGAAAAATTTTGGAAAACCGAACCCGAGAGTTCGGTTGGTTTCGGTTTTGAAAATTTTTGGAAAACCGAACCCGAACCTTCGGTTCGTTTTGGTTTTAAAAAATTTTGAAAAACCGAACCCAAACGTTCGGTCTATTTCGGTTACCGAAGAAATTAGATTTTCAAAAAGGAAATGCTTTTGACAATAAGAGAAATGTAATAGAAACAATTATACATGAACTTTACAACCAATAAAACAACCTTTGATTGATGAGCGAAGTGCAGATTATCCAACCGAACCCGAGCGTTCGGTTTATTTCGGTACATGAGTACAAAAACCGAACCCGAACGTTCGGTCTATTTCGCTTCTTACTTGTGGGTTTGAGAGGTAGTTTGTGGTACTGACTCTGATTTCATCATACCTAGCCCTTGTAGAATTTTGTTGAATGACGCTTCAGGAAGAGCTTTGGTAAAAACATCAGCCAGTTGATAAGTGGTTCTAACAAAGTGAATTTCAACATTTCCATCTTCCACATGATCTTTGTTGAAGTGATACCTCAGTGCTATGTGCTTAGTTTTGGAGTGTTGCACTGGGTTATGACAGATCCTAATTGCACTTTCAGAGTCACAATATAGTGGGATCTTTTTCATATTGAGTCCATAGTCTCGGAGTTGACTCTGGATCCAAATCACTTGAGAGGTACAGGATGCAGCTGCAATGTATTGTGCTTCAGCTGTAGACAAAGACACACACGTTTGTTTCTTTGATTGCCAGCTAACCAACTTCCCGTCAAGGAATTGGCAGCCGCCAGTGGTGCTTTTCCTATCTAGTCCACAACCTCCAAGGTCTGCATCTGAGTAGGCTTGAACGAAGAAGCCTGAGTTGGAAGGATACCATAGACCTAAAGAGGTAGTTCGCTTGAGATATCGTAGAATGTACTTCACTGCAAGCATGTGAGGTTCGCGAGGGTTGGCCTGAAATCTAGCACAGTAACAAACAGAGAACATAATGTCAGGCCTACTAGCAGTTAGATACATCAAAGAACCGATCATCTGGCGATAAAGCGTAATATCAACAGCCGGTTTATCCAAGGATGGAGTGAGCTTGGTGCCGAATGCCATTGGAACTTTGACTTTTGAATCTCCCATCATGCCAAATTTTGCAAGGAGAGTCTTCGTGTAAGCTTCCTGATTAATAAAGATGCCTTCGGGTCCCTGTCAAATATTTAAACCAAGGAAAAAGTTAATAGGACCCATTGAGCTCATTTCAAATTTAGTCTCCATCAGCTTTCTGAATTCGGTCGTTAAGCTGGGATTTGTTGAGCCAAAGATGATATCATCGATGTAAATTTGAACAATCATAAGGTGGTTACCTTCCTTCTTACGAAAGAAGGTTGGGTCAACCGAACCTTGTTTGAATTTGGACATCTTTAAAAACTTTGTCAGCGTTTCATACCAGGCTCTCGGAGCTTGTTTCAGTCCATACACGGCTTTATCCAAAATGTAACAATGATTAGGATACCTTTCATTTACGAATCCAGGAGGTTGCTCCACGTACACAGTTTCTATAAGTTCTCCATTGAGAAATGCACACTTGACGTCCATTTGGTAGACCTCAAAGTTTTTGTGAGCAGCATAGGCGAGAAATATTCTAACTGATTCCAGCCTAGCTACAGGAGAAAAAGTCTATTCATAATCAATTCCTTCCTCCTGACAATATCCTTTCACTACCAGACGTGCTTTGTTTCGTATCACGTTAGCTTCCTTGTCCATTTTGTTCCTGAAGACCCATTTGAGACCAACAACCAAGGCATCTGGAGGAGTTGGAATGAGTCGCCAAACTTTGTTCCTTTCGAATTCATTGAGTTCGTCTTGCATAGCTTGAACCCAATCGGAGTGATCAAGAGCAGTGTTAACTGTCTTTGGTTCAACTTTTGATACGAAGGAGTTATACATGCATAATTCTACTTTTGAAAACAAGGAAGTCTGCTTTGCATTGAGTTGTGATCGAGTCAGAACCTTTTCAGATACATCACCAACAACTTGAGAGACAGGATGATCTCTGGTCCATTTGATGAGAGGAGGGTAGTTTGGATCAATGGTTGGATCCAATTCAGCGTTTATCATTTGTTCTGGTTCGGATTGACTTTCATAGTCATAAGACATATCAGCATGCTCCCCCTCGACAGATAAGCTTTCAGGAATGTCTTGAGTACCTTGAGCTACAGAGGTTTCTTGTGGTGTTGAGCTTTCAGGTGTTGATGCACCTTCGGGTGGTGAGGCACTTTCGGTTGGTGTCGTACTTTCGGTTGGTGAAGTGATTTCGGGAGCAGTTTGAGACCTTGGCTCCCCCTCAACATGTGAGCTCAGCTGTGATGACGATGGCGGATCCTCCCCCTCGACTGAGGCATTGTGTTGTGGAGGATCGTCAGAACTTGATTCTCCTTCATTCATTATTCTTGCAGCATCGTCGACAAGTTGCTTTAAGTGATCTACCCTATTGTCAGCTGCGCTGGCTTCTAAGAGAGTGGCCTTCTCTGGTTCATCAAACAACTCCATGAACTTCTCAAATAGGTTAGCGATTGAGGCTGTGACCTGGCCAGTTTGAGGAAAGACTTCTCCAGCTGTGTCCTCGTTGGCCTTTAGCTTTTTGACATAGCTATCGTCAAAGGTCACGTAATAAGTTTCTTCTATTTTCCTCGAACGCTTGTTTAATACCCTGTATGCTTTAGAAGTAAGAGAATAGCCCATAAATATCCCTTCGTCAGCTTTGACATCGAACTTGTTGCGGTGGTCTTTAGAATTAAAGATGAAACACCGTGAACCGAACACATGGAAAAACTTGACATTCGGTTTCCTATTGTTGAGGATCTCATAAGGAGTGAGAGTGAAGCGTTTATTGAGATATGACCTGTTCTGTGTAAAACAAGCGGCAGAAATAGCATCAGCCCAAAAATATAACGGTAAGGAAGCGAAACTTAGCATGGTTCGGCCTGCTTCACACAAAGATCGGTTTCGTCTTTCGACAATTCCGTTCTGTTGAGGTGTGTAGGGAGCAGAGAAGTTGTGACTAATTCCCTTTTCTGCCAGGAATTCTTCAACTTCTTTATTTTGAATTCCATTCCATTGTCGCTTCTGATGTTGCGAACGACTTTCTTCAGCTATACTTCAATCTGCTTGATGAACACTTTCAGCTTGTGAGTCGCTTCAGATTTAAGCTTCAGAAAGAACACCCATGTAAAACGCGAGAAGTCATCAAAAATAACAAGAATGTACTTGCTACCATCGATACTTTCGATAGATGATGGACCACATAAATCAATATGATGTAATTCCAGTGATTCAACAACTTTAGTGTTTATTATGGATGGATGACTTTGACGACTTTGCTTCCCCATTTCACATGCAGCACACAAATGTTCTCTATCGTACTTGAGCAATGGAAGACCTCGAACATAACCTCCAGTAACAAGTTTTTTGATATCCTTAAAGTTAAGATGAGATAGCCTTCGGTGCCACAACCAGCTTTCATCAGATTGTGCTTTGGATAACAGGCAGATAGCTGGGTTTCCTTTGATGGGTTTGAGGTTTAGGGGAAACAATTCACCTTTACGCTCCGATTTGAGAATAACTCTTTTCATCTTCTTCTCAATTATTTCAGAACCCTCATCGTCGAATGAAACTTTGAGACCGGTACCACAAGTTGAGATACACTGATGAGGTTGTGTTGTAGTCCTTCCACATATGCAACCTTCCTTCTCGTGAAATCACCGTTTGTAATCATTCCATAGCCTTTTATGGTGCCGAAGGAGTTGTTCCCGAACTTGACGTTTCCACCGTTTGAAAGAGACCTGTATTCCCTTAGCTCTTCCTTCCTTCCTGTCATGTGACGCGAGCAGCCACTGTCAATGTACCATTCTTCGTCAAACTGCTCGTCACTGATAACCTGCAAAAATTAAGCAGATTTAGGAACCCAAAGTTTCTTGGGTCCACGTGAGCTTTTCACAGGAACAGGAATAGTAAGAGAGATGTCAACAAGGTATGTTCTTTTTATTAGTGTTGTTTCATCTTTCTTTTTGATGGTGAAAACCTTAATTTTATTAGGATTCATCGCTTTTGGTTTAGACTCTGGTTTAACTGATGAGACCTTCTGTTTTCCTTTTTCTTCAGTTGATGATTGAGATTTTTGAGAATGAACAAAACGGAATTTAGAACGAGGTGGAGAAGAGTTAGAAGAGTTTGAAGAATTAGAAGAGTTAGAATGAGAGAGCTTAGACTGAGATGACTTCTTGGCTGGAGACTCTAGGTGACCCTTTTGCTTTTGTTCATTAGTGGGACCGACCCTAGAATTTTGATCTCTTTTGTTCTCAGAACCGAACCTTTGCTTTCGGTTGATGTAGTTCTCTGAACCGAACTTCTGCTTTCGGTTGGAGTCATTCTCCGAATCGAACCTTTGCTTTCGGTTGATGTTTTTCTTTGAACCGAACCTCTGCTTTCGGTTGTTATTGCTCTCTTGTGATTCAACAAGACTTTTCTCTGACTTTAAGTTCCTGTCTTGATGTGAGAAATAGGCATTCTGAGATTGCCAAAACTGTTTTCTTTCAGAGAGATTCTTCTTGTATCTCTGATTCCTTTGATGTTTTTGATTTCTCATCTGCTTCGGTAGGATGATGGATATTAGCTTTCGGTTTCTGTTTTTCTTTGGTTGGTTCACTCTGAACTGATGAAGTTTCACTTGGAGGTGTGATTTCTTTTGCAGGAATTCCTTTTTCTTGAGGAATGTCTTTCGTACCGCTAGTACTTGGCACATCGAAGCTATCAGGTTTATTCAAAGGTTTTGGCACATATCTGCCTTTGCTTTTCCATGAAGTCCTTTCAGACAAACCTACCATTTCATCAGCGTTGTCGATGGGAGCTGACCAGAAAAACTCGTCGCATCCATCAGCATTGTCTTCGTTTACAATAGCTGTGAGTTCAGCGGTCTAATGTTCGGTTACGCCTGTGACCTTATACACCTGATTTGGAGTAGTTCTGACCTTTTGATATACTACTGCTTTTTCTGCAAGGATCGGGGACTTTTGTTGGGACAAACGAGCAAACTCCACTGAATTTTCTGAGATGAGATTCTTGTGGTTTTCGGGTTCGCTCTTGAAAAATTATGAACAGTCAACTGTGTCCTCTACAGAAATTTCACTCATACTGTCGTCCTCATTAAGCTCAGATGCATTTTCAAAATCAATTTTATTTTCTAAGCTCAATTTGGCGTTCAATGAGTCAAATTTTTGTATGGTTTCGGTCCTCAGTTTCAGTTTATCATTTTCATCCAAAAGGTTTTTAAGCATGTCCTTATGGTCCTTGGACTTAATGAAAGATTGGATTTTGTCCAGTCCATACATATACATCGGATTAACATTCTCAGATGAAATAATACTTTCACAATTATATGCTTCAGCATCAATTTCGTCCTCCTTAAACTCAAGGAAGGGCAAAATCATGCTATGAATCTTTTGTCCTATTTCACAATCCAAATGAAGCTGAGTAATATTAGTGTAAAGACGTTTAGCAAGAACACAAAAGTGGATCAAAGATGTCGAATGATTAATCAACAATCCTCAGCAGAGCTCGATAAAGAACTTCTACTGTAGAGGATTTAGGGTTTACAGGAACGATGAAGAAATAAATCTGTGATCTATCGTAATTGCTATCGTCTTCTAAATCATTAACCTAATATGCATGCAAGCACATTAATTTTACTAAACCCTATCAACTCACGGTTGGACAGACCCAAACCGGAGTAACAAAACTTGGACTATTAACCGAGCCCAATGGACGCAATACAAAATAAATCTGCTACCCAACATATTGACAAGCCGGAGAGTTGGGTGTCAAAGTCTTGAGAAAGTTGGTGGCTCAACTACTTTCTAAGTCACATAGTGAGTTCTTTTGGAACACCTATGAAACAGACTATGACAAGACCCTTAATGATCTTATCTATTTGCTAAGATCAACTTCCTAAAAACTTTATGGACATTGACAATGATGACACTAGAAATCCAGAAAGAGCATTCTCTTCCCAATGGAAAGGGATCGGCCATAGTCAACTCAGTTGACCAAATGGTAAAGAGAAAAGCTAAGTCTGAGATAGTACCATTACCAAAGGGTCCATATGTTTATATTGCCAAAGAAAGGGGCATTGGTTGTGAAACTATCAATTTTACCTGAAAGATCATAAGGCTAGTAAAGTCAATAAGTTTGACTCTATTTCAGGTAAGGTCCATTATCTAACTCGGTTAAATTTCTTCTCTAAGATTCTTATTACAAGATGTGACTGGGTCACATGTTGATGTTTAAGAATCAAAGGAAAAGTGAAGGAAACTTAAAGAAAGAGTATGTTGAATCTGATCGCGAAGGTGGATTTCTATCACTTGATTGAAGATTGGATTCTTGAGCTACTCTTAGGAGTTATGATAGATTGCTAGGAAACAAGTAATAACATAGTTTTAATTTCAAGTTACATTGTAAGGAAAAACTTTTTTCCGCATTTTAAAATAAATAAAAGTTTGTTTTACTTTATTTTTATCTCCTTACAATGACATTCATGAAAACTTGATATTTCTATGTTTACAGCAATATTGGAAATATGAATTTGATTTGTTCATTTGTGGTAGTGTCTAAATTTACCAAATAAGGAAAGATTCTCATCACCCAAGTTTCAATTGGACCGAAACTTGGAATCACGCAAGTTGTATAGTATGATGAATGAGAACTTTTGAGCATTGGAAAAATTAAGACTAACTACTTGTTTACATGGATGTGTGAGCACTACTAGAAAAAAGACCTTTAATGACGCGCTGTTTACGACACACGATAATTAACGATACGCAAAAGGACGTGCCCTTAAAATAGTGTCATCTCTCCAAAAAATTTAAGGATTTACGTTACGCTTTATTGCGTGCCCTTAATTTAGTGTCTCAAGAAAAAAAAATTAAAAACACGGAGGGCGCTTTATCTTAAACGCGCGTCGTCTGTACCTGTCGCTTTATAATTTTAATGAAACGCGCTTTTAGTAGACAAGGGGGGAAATGAAATCCCCAAAATTTTGAAAACCCGCCTTTTTTTCTATCTTCTATCTATCTTTCATCTTCAACCTAACAAGGACGAGCATTGCACTCTTGATTTCCCTAACTCTTTCTCATTTTCTGATTCAAACTTGAAGAATCGAAAAAAAAATCTATCATTTTTGAAGCCTAAAGAAAATCTAACAAGGACGAGTATCCATCGATCCGACTTCCAAAAATAGAGGGCATCGATTCCACGTCTTCCGGGGTTGGGAGGAAGGAAAAACTGTTGGTCTCGTGTTGGTTTTGTGATGTTCAATCGAAGAAAAGGAAATTAGAATCGACGAAAAAGAGACCGGCTGGCCAGGTGCGTTCGTCGGCCCTCCACTGTTTCATATTTTCTTTTTGTCTTTCTCTATTAATAACTTCGGTTATCTCACCCCTGCTACTCCAAACAAAAATTGATTTATCCTCTTTAGTTCAACAGGGAAACAACAACGTGGTCGGATCGTTGGTGGTATATCTACTTATGGACTTAGTTTAATCCCTCCGCTCCTTGTCAATGTTTTCTCCACCGCCTCTCCCTGTTTGCTCTACCTTCAAAAAAAAAGGAGGGCAGCCGTCGTGACGGTGCCAACCACCGGAAAGTGCAAACGAACTCGATTAGGTCATAATGCAATCATTCATGATGCCAAAGGTAATTAATTAATTTTATTTTGCAGTTTTTAGTTCACCTCTTTTACATGGATTACTTGCAGGTAAAATCGTCTTCTCACATCATGTTTATACGGACTCGGAACCATCGATTCGTTTGTGAGGTATAATTACCCTTTCTGAAGCATTTGTTTAAATGTAAAATCCGCTCTTTTGTGATGAAATACATATGTATTACTTCTTATTTGTACATTTTTGTCTAGAGATGATGCTCTTTAACCATTTTTTACATTCTCTGTTACTTGAGCCGTAGAATATCAGTGAGTTATGATACCCAAATTTGTTAGTGTGTTTATTTTTGTTAGGTTGAAAGTAGTGATCTTATTGCATATGGTCTGATACCTGAATTTGTTGGAAGGTTTCCAATTCTTGACAACTTATTAGCTCTTACAAAGCCTCAACCTGTCCCGGTACCTTTTCATTAACTGTAGGCATTAATTAACTACTTTTGGTATGTGTGTTTCTTTTTGTTCTCAATAAGTCCTATATACTATGGGTAAAGTAATGTGGAAGAATAAGAAATAATGTTTTGTAGGTGCTACCTCAGCCAAAGAATGCATTGGGGAAACGGTACAACAAGTTATTTCAGATGAATCAACTAAGTATTCTTTCATCTCAACAGTCAACAGATTTACTAATGAAAAATGTTAGTTGTAATTGTTTATTATTTTTTGCAGGTTAACGTACACTACACATAAATTGCTTTGAGATTAATTGCAAGAAAAGCAATAACTAAGAACACTGGGGCCGTGGTCTGAGGGCGTTATTGGAAAACATATTGATGGATGCCATGTATGAGGTTTGTGTCTAAAGATTACTACTGTATTATTTTTTTTCTTTTTATAATGAAATGATAGAAATAGAATGATAATTTATAAATGTAATGCAGATTCCTAATGAAAGAACAGGTAAAGATATAATAGATTGTGTGGTTGTTGATGAGGAGGCAGTTGGGAGTGGCGCTAAAATCCTCCATGGTGAAGCTGCTCTTGCCCATTATCTATCACAACACTTAATAGGTAACTTAAAAGGTTCCATCCTATTTTTGATTTTTGATTAATTAATTAATTTTTAATTAATCTATCACAACACTTACAGGTAACTTGGAAGGATTATTTGCCCCTGGTTGGATAGGATATGGGAAAGCTTATGCACCCAAAGAAGCAGATGATCAAGCTATGTCGGGATATTGAACTGATGCACGCTTATTTCTTAGGTAATTTATCTTTTTTCTTTTATTTAAATTAAAAAATGATAATATTATCAAAGTGTAATATGATTAAATTATTTGTTTTTAATCTTTAGGTGTCACTTACCTAAACTTGCTGAGCAGGTAGTAATTGCTATACCACATTCTTAAAAAAATGTCTAAAATACCCTTTTCTTTATTTGGTTTGATGTAATTTCATTTTTCTTTGGTTATGTATAGTTTTTTTTGCAAGCAAATGCAATATGTCCTTCGGATCCACTTGTCATGAACAAATTCACTGGGCACACAAAAGATGTCATGGGTTTGATCAACTGGTACTGGCTCTTTAGTCTTTCTTTTTATATCTTTTTATGAAATCAGCTTATGATATGAGCTCTGTTTTTCACATGGTCTAGGACCACTAATTGCTTAGGATGGTAACTGGGTTGTATTTTCGCGCCCTCCTTTGATACACCATAAAGGCATGAAGATTCTCTCTCTCTCTCTCTCTCTCCAAATTCTAAAATAAACAACAACAGGTAAATAGATGCCAACATTTTGCTAAAAATTCTGTGAACATTGAAAAAAAATGAGGTCGATAGTGCCTTTTTCATGAGATTGTCAAAAGTTGAATAAAATAAAAAAATAAACAAGGGTAATATTGTAATAGGGAGGGTCTTAATACATAAAGTGACCAACCTCACACTTAGCACGACAAGTCATTTTGATTTTATTAAGTAAAAAAGAAACAACCTTATCAATCTACATGCATTTAGTCATGTACTGCTGTCCCACAATTTGTCATCATAGAAGAAGACCCTGCTGTCCCACAAGGGTAATATTGTAATAGGGCTGCTTTATATGTCATCATAGAAGACCCTGCTGTCCCATAATTTTTAACAATTTGTATTATCATTATTTGATTTTAATAATAATTTGTTTTGTTTTATTGTTGAGGTTATAGACTGATAGTCTTACTTTTCATGTCATTATTATTTATTTCTTTTTTTGTTTGTAGTTTCTTGCAGAAACTTTGGATGTTGTTCAAGACATTGATTGGGTCATTTCTCTTGGAAATGATTTTGCAAAGCAGTATGAGCTTTATACATATGATGATGAGCATTCTGTACTACTTCACAGGTATGAACTCATTATCATTATCATTGCATTTTTTTAATTAAATTATCTTATTGAGAGTATTCTTCTCCTACAAATGTCTTGGTATACTTCTTTAGAAAGTTGATAACATGACTTATGTTCGTGATAAAATCGTCTAGATGTACAAACAAGCAAATAATCTAGATTTCAAGTATTCCAGCACCTTGATAATTATTACATTGCTATGTTTCACATTTAACCCTGTTTTCTAATATTGTTTTGGTTGAACATGTTATTCCTCAAATTTTAACAGATTCTTGAATTGTGACTCACCCCTGCAGCTTTCTGAATGCAGGCTTATTTTGGTGCTGGATTAAGTGGATTTCTGGCTTGGTGTGTGCGAGTGGGAAGGAACCAACCCAATGCCCCCGGAGTTCTGGCACCTTCCATCTTTACTTCCTATGTATCCAGGTTAATCTACTCGTATTTATTCATGTCTCAAAGTGTGTATTCCAATATCAGGTATCATGATTTTTGTATTTATAAAATTTTGAAAGGGTCTTGTTCAATGCTTTAGCTGTGTTTGCTCTACGGGAGATCAACTTATCAAAAGTAGGTTACTGTTTCACCCTTTTATTTAATATTTTTGTGATTGAATGAAAGTCTTAATGAAAGTAATTGACAACCCTTTCTCTGTAAATGATGTTGTGATTGTGGGAGAGGTGTTGTGTTTTTCTCTGTTGCTAGGTAACCTTCTCAACAACAACATTCTACTTAAGCAGGTGAGTAATCAAGATTAAGGGAGACTTGTAATCATGTTTGACATTCCTTTCCAGTAAGAAACAGAGTTGTATGATTATTTTTTAGTTTTATAGGAATGTATAACCCATGTTAGCAATGTATTATTTTTTTTAACATTTGAATGATTCTTTATATGACATTACAATTTGTGCAATTTATTTTACTTTTTGAGTATGAAATTTTATTTTATATTATGCAATGGATTGTATTTTTTGTATATGGAATTTTATTTCTATTACTAGAAATTAAATGCAAATTTAATTTAAAAATTAATAAATATATAAATTTATTTTTTTTAAACATTTAAATTTACGATACGCAAAAATGTGTGTCATCTTCATTTATGACATGGCCTTTCTTGACAGGGGCTTTCTTGATACGCATTGCGTGTCATTAACACGCGCGTCGTAAGGTTACGATACACGAATGCGTGTCATCTTCCTTTATGACAGGGCCTTCCTTGATACGCATTGCGTGTTGTAAACGCGCGTCGTAATTGTGCGTCGTAAATGAGCGTCGTAAATGCGCGTCGTCTATAGACGACGCGCAAAAGCGCGTCGTCTCTCTTTATGATAGGGCCTTCCTTGACACGCATTTGTGCTTCGTCTGAGCCTTTTACAACGCGCAATGAGCGTCGTAAAAGGCTGTTTTTCTAGTAGTGGAGTCAAGAGAAGGACTAAGTGATCAATTACACTTTCTTGTGCACTTGTCAAAGTCCACCACAAAAGACGGATAAGACTATTCGTCATGATTTACTAATGTTTAGTAAATATGATTATACTTACAAGCTTAAGTGTAATTCTGAAACATTGGAAAATTTTCAATGTATGACAGAACGAATAAGAAGAATCAAATTAGGCAGAAGGATAAAAGTTTCTAAAATCTAAAAAGATGGGAGAGTACTATAGTATCATGTTTTAAGGTCATCTTAATGATTTTGAGACCTTATCACAATTCATCCTCTAAGTACATTCTGGTAGTTAAGAAGAGGAGTTATGAATTGTTGAAGTGGTTAAATTAAGAAGATGATTCATACTTTATTCCAAAACAATTCATAGAATTATACTCTAAGATTGTAACTTGAGTGACATGTATTAAAGAAGGTTTAAAACACTTGTCAAATGTAAGAGTAAAAGTTTCCTACTCTTGTACATTTGAATTTGGTAAGTTGTGATGTTTTGGATAAAACAAAGACCAACTAAGGCTAATTGTGTTAAGTGTCTGTCTTGATTAGAATCCACACTATCTCTTGAATATTTGGCAAGAAAGTCATATAGGTCAAGGAGACAGTGGGAGTCTAAAAGATCCTGAAAAAGGTTTCAAGAAGTAAGCAAGAATAAAACCTGTATTTCATCGCCAGCACACAACTAGAGGTTTACAACCTATCGTGTTGACATTTCTATGCCCATTCCAGTTAAGTTGGCTATACATTTGAGTTCTACATGTTCTCAATTGTTTGTGTAACTACTTGGAAGCAATGACAGGCCCTTGAGCTGCCAGGTGGCAAGAAGTAAAGATTGGACAAGTTCAATCCATATGAGTTTGGATTTGTCATTATCCTTGTCTTGTGACTATGGTTTTGACAATTCACATTGATAAGAACACATACACCATTAAATCTAAGTGTCATAAGTTTTCTCTTCGATTCATGAAAATGATTGTAAGGAAACTCTTTGAATAAGTAGATTTTGAGTAGATATCAATTGTGGGAATGACTAAAGGTCTAAACATTATGATTACGACATCCCTCTTCATAATTGTTTAGACATACATGTGAGCTATCTAAGAGAGGTGTATGATATTGATATAGTCTTATCAAAGCAATCTAGTATCAGACATCCCTCTTCATAATTGTTTTGACACACATGTGAGCAATCTAGAAGTTCAGTTGATTTCTGGGTACATGTCAAAGCTAGTGGGAGCATTAGTGTTATGTTAATAATCATCATGTTAGTGGGAGCATGATAATTATGATAAGTATTGCATGTTAGCAATCTTAATTATAGAAAACAAAATTTTCAATTCGTGACATTGCCGGGGTCGAAAAAGTTGTTTTGCTATAATTAAGGGAGAGGAAATTATACTTCATCTCAATTCTAAAAGCTTAGATTGAGGTCTTAATCATATTTTGTCAAGAATATATATATGAATTTCATGTTGGGATGGCTCAACATAAGGAAATTCTATATATAGGTTCATTATTTGCGTTTTAAAATTCAATTATGATTACGGCATCCCTTTTCATAATCTAAATTATGAGAACTTGGCAAATAGAAATGGAAATATTATAGCAAAAGGCTGGTTTAGTCTTTATGTGAGACATCATGAATCGTGTCCCATATGCTTCGGATATAGGATCGATTACATGTGCTATATTCACTCTTTCTAAGTTTTTCCAACTGCCTGGGGCATGAAGAAAGGAAAAAGGTCTAGAAATTGATATGAATAAAATCATTAAGGAATTGTTGAGGAGAATCTAAGGTTTACCAAAGATTGGTTGCTCAAGGACAGTTGGAAGTATAGTATTAATTCTGGAAGGACCATATTGACATAATCTGTAAAGAGGCAACTCATGTTCAGAAGTGATAGTCAAAATGGAATCTGGAAATGCTTTAAAGTTAGAAAGTATTCAACTTGTGCATAATCATTATAAGAGGATCAATGCATATAAGTTTAGAATCTAATAGATTTCAGTAAATGTCATGAATTTGGAATTCTTGCATTTGCAGTAAGATTTGGGACTGTGAAATGAGAATCATTGGAGTTATGTTCAATTGATCTATTTCACAAAGTAAAGATCATAGACAAACATAGTATGCATACTTGGTGTGTGGCATGACTAGTGTTTAGAAAAACATGCTATACATGCTTGGAGCATGGGACAACTATTGTTTTAATTCAAGAATAAAGTTGATAGCTGAAACAGTATACAATGAATAATGTGTAATCATACGGTGATAGATAAAAGGTGTTTTATTTATATTCATAAGTTCTGAGACCATATTGGATTCGATTATTATTGTGTTTCACTTTGCATGTTTTGACTTCCAAAATAACTAGGTCATTGTTCTGATTGAGTAAGTTATTCAAACCATCCACAATCGGTCATATGTTGGAAGTAGATATGAATCAAGACTATCATGGGTTGGGTTTTGTTAGGATTAAAACCCTAATTGAGATTTGATGAACAAGATGTGGAAAATAAGAACAAACACAAATAAAGAAGATATCTCGAATGATCACTCGATTTATTCAAAACATGAGGAATAAATTACACTTTCAGCATAGACTAAAGAATCTAACACTACATAAGAAACCTCACGCGGCGGCTAGATTTTGCCTCACTCTTAACCCTAATTATGAATAATACATGACTATTTATAGGGAAAAGACAAGTGCTGGGCTTTTAACCTACACTTCATCAAGGGGTCCATTGTCATCATCCATGGAGTGCTTTGAAACCGGACAATCTCCCCTTCAAAGTATGGAAAGGATGACAATGTTTTAACTTCCTAAACAAGCATCTAGCGAATAAAAAGAACTTGCAACGAGGAATAGATGAAGCAATCCACGAATCTTGATTCTTCAATAGTCTTCAAACACGGGCTCTAGGATATATAAATCAAGCACTGAAGTAATCTCTTTAAACTTCATTTTCGAATGTAATCCCAATAAAATCTTCTTGAAAACCAAACCTACCATAAAAACCCATTTCAGAACAATGAAACCGAATCACTTCTTCTCTTTGAAGAGCTCCCACTCCAAGTCACAATGATCTTCAAATAAGCTAATGATATAAGCCATCAAAAAATATCATGTAACAACCCAAACTTTAAGATTCATAATGTCGCTTGATCGAGAAAATACTAGAAGTCGGAGATATAACAAGTCCTTAGCAGAGCTCGATAAAGAACTTCCGCTGTAAAAGATACTTCTCTGTAAAAGCATTATCAGAGCTCGATGAAGAACTTCCACTGTAAAAGCTACCTTTATAATTCTACCACAAGCTTTATCAAAAAATCTTAAACTTTGAGAAGTCACAAATCCAATTTTGAATGGCCATACCAAATGCTCCCCCGATTTATAATTGAAAACGTGATTATAAATCCTTCTTATGGTCATGAGAATGATCTTGAATGGATAAAAATTACTGTGCTCCCCCGCGACAAAATGATATATACAATGAAGTGTAAAATCCGAAAAAGTCGTGAAAATTTGTTGTTATCACGAAAATGACTTTCCGAACCACCAAGACTTGATTGAATCTTTATTTTTCTGTTCACGAAAAAATATATGCATTAAAGAATTCAAAACTATTCACCAGCCCTCAAATTTGTAAACTTTTCGAAAAATAGGCTTACATTGTCACTTGCTGAAAAACAGGGGCTGGAATGGTAATTCTGCATCAATATACCCCTTTATTTGTAACAATTTCTGGGATTGGTCCAAAAATATCAAACGGTGAAAACAACAGTGACCAAAAGAGCCAATTCGCTGGAGTTATAGGGACCAAATATGAAGCATTAAAGCATCTTTTTCCCCATTTAGATGAGATTGAATGAACACTTCATCATACTCCAGTTGATCTTTCAACGATGACTCAAACTAGACGCGAAACCTTGAAATTGGCACATATAAACATCAACTGCAATAGGTTCGCTCCGAGCACAAGCAACCAAAACGAAGTTCGGTCCAGATTCATTGAACTGAAACCATGTTCGGTTTGAGCACAGGTTCGCTTTCGGTCCTTCCCTCTTTCGTTCCAAGCATAATCACGCGAACCCAAGTTCGTTACAGGTTCATTGAAGCGAAACCATGTTCGGTCCGAGAACAGGTTCACTTTTCTGTTGTTTCATTTCGGAGCAAACAACCGAACCCAATCATAGGTTCGCTCGTGAAACATAGTCAACAAACATTCACAGTGAGTCTGCTCGCATCAGGGAGATCGCAATACCAATTTTCACCATGAGTTTAGACCTGCAGAAGCGAACAGCTACACAAAAACCATATCAGTGGTGACCCTCGATTACGAACACCAAAACCATTCCAGTTAAGATCCAAGCCCGATTCAATCTCCATAACGTTCAATTTTGATTTTTCGTTGGTCAGCAATTGCGAATAAGCACACAATCACCCTGATTTCGTTCCAATTAAGATACCAAGCAGGTCCGATTTTGAAAACGAAATAGTGTCAACTGCAAAAGATATCAGGATACGTCTTTCTTCCAACATTCAGTTCACATTCGCAGCATCATTTTAATTTCTTCACTAATTTTGATTCATGATATGATGCAAAAGATCCTTCCCGTTCAGCCTTTAAACCAATTTTGACTTTATTAGTTTGACCCCAATAAACACCAAATAATTTTCTCAAATCGATTTCAAGATTAAAAACCACTTCAATCAAGTTCATCACCATCGTTATCTGTACTCACGAAACCCCAGATGAACAGTAGAAAAAACCATAAATCTTCATGAACAGTAACTTGAACAGAATTTTGATTCCCAGAAGCCAAAACACCAATAATCTTCAATAACTTGTGCAGAAAATCATCAAATCAAGAACTGATACTTCAAAAATCAATAGATCTTCAAAGACCTGCTCTGATACCACTTGTTGGGATTAGAACCCTAATTGAGATTTGATGAACAAGATGCAGAAAATAAGAACAAACACAAATAAAGAAGATATGTCGAATGATCACTCAATTTATTCAAAACATGAGGAATAAATTACACTTTTAGGATAGACTAAAGAATCTAACACTACATAAGAAACCTCACGCGGTGGCTACATTTTGCCTCACTCTTAACCCTAATTATGAATAATACATGACTATTTAGAGGGAAAAGACAAGTCTTGGGCTTTTAACCTACACTTCATCAAGGGGCCCTTTGTCATCATCCATGGAGTGCTTTGAAACCGTACATGTTTGTAGAGGTCTAATATGTTGGACAAGGTGGTACTAAAATGCTCATGAGTGCTCATAAGTTCTGAGTATTGGATTCAACCCGCGCTCATTGGAATCACTTCATGGATTTTATCACGAGTGATCATGAGACGATAATATCTAATATTCTTCAAACCTAGAGATATGAGTTGTTACTATGGGTTGGTTATACATTGATTGCACGAAAACACATTGGTAACTCGATGTTATAAAACGTGCCTTTGTGTATGATTCAACAAGTAGTAGAACAATCCATATGAGTCGAAGTTTATCCATTCCTTTTACCTTCAGGATAAAAGTGATATTTGTGGGCCCCTCGATGATTTGATGATGACAAATGGAAGTGCTCGGATGGGCCAGGACTGATTTGATTTGTTCAATTAGTCAGTCGACATAAATTGGAAATCGGGAAACAACAAATGGACTGAGAGAATGAGTATAATCCATGACTCAGTCCATATGATATCTAGAATGGAGGAATATATGATCCCTTATCTAATGGACGTGTCATTGATTTGTTCAGAGTTCGATAACGGCTTTAAGAGCTACGATTGCTAGTCGGGTTATGAAGTCGTACTTGCAATAATAGTTTCAGACTTATCCAAGTGGGAGACTGTTGGATTAGATGTCTAATCCCATAACTATTATTGGTATGTACTTGACCTGAGAGTAGCATGGTCCATTTGGGTTGCATATCATCAGGACAATTTGTTAGGATGGACTTTTGAGAGAAGGTTATTTATGGTTTATTAATATATTATAAGTTATAATATATTAATATGAAATAATATGTTTTAATTAGTATCGATCAAGAATTAATTTGGAATTAATTTAGTGATCAAAAGAGACTAATTAAATCTATGGGGGCTAATTATGATAATTAGTTATATTTATATGTGTTGGGATTATGACCCATGTTGGACCAAGTTTATGTATGGATACATAAGGAGTTGGGCCACATGAACCATGGATCATAAAACCCATGGGTATGGATTATGGGTTATACCCATGACCCTTAGAATCCTACATATAAATAGGTTACTCCATAGCCAAAATCACCACTTCTTTTCTTAGAGAAATATGGAGGTGTTTAAGTGCAGGGAATTCTCTCTCAAGAGCCACCTTTGTCCTAGGTGTGTTGTGATTCCATTTGAGGCATTTCATACTATTGGTGCTAAGCTCTTAAGGCCAAATACATCAAGACTTCAAGCCACATAAAAGGTATGTTTCCCTAACTGGTATACTATATGGTTTATGTCAAATGCATGCTAGTTATAGGTTTAATGCCTTGGAAACCATTTGCATGTATAATTACTGAAAACATAGATCCAAGGTATTTAGTGTTGTATGTGCACCATAGGATGTTGTATTATACCAAAACCCAATAGCTATGTCCTTTCCAGACCTCACTATACATCCCCAAGCCTACTTGTGCCATTGAAGAATCATTACTTTTGTTTTGTTCTAGAATGATGCTGACCTTAGTATGTATGCATGCATGAATACTTTTAACAAGAAACTATTTATTTCTAAAAGTATAGTTATTTGGAAAATGTTAAATCAGAGACCTTAGTCCTAATGTATTTATAGTTTGTATATCTTAGGTGGTTCGATATACTTAGTTCACTATAAACAATGTTTTGATACCAATCTGTCACACCCCCAAACCAAGGATGGCGGAAACGTCCGGGGGTGGAGGACTTCATGTATAGTATCACAACAATGAGTATAATAGTGCTCAAAGTAAATACAACCAATCATAAATATAATCAGAAAGGAATTACATGGTTTCAAGTATTACATATTTTAATGATTGATCACGACATGATATAAAAATAGTTGCTCAACGCTGTAGCGTTCCATCCCCAAAAGCTTGTGGTTACTTCGTTTTGTTGACTTCCTGAGAATACAAGTAGTTTCGAAAAGTGTCAACAATTATGTTGGTGAGTTCATAAGCTTCTAGATAAAGAGTTTGGAAACCATTCTTTGTAATATGTTTTGTGTTACCAAGAAAAATCCAATATTTTCCTTATAAGAGTTATGTGGTCCTAAATCCCAGGACCAAGAATAAACAACTATTTTCCATACTTAAAGATATAAAAGTGGTTTTAAAATCAGCATAAAACCCTTTTTGATTTGAAGAAAAATCTTGTAATGGATGATGTGTAGTCTTAAATACCAAGACTGAAAGTGTACAGTAATATCCGTACTTATTGATATAAAAAGTGATTTTAAATTGACATAAAACCCCCTTTTGATTTATAAAAATCCCCGTAAACTTTATGTGTTGTTAACTCCCTATGTAAGTCGCTATAACCATACTATGACTGAATGAACCTGCCACGACGTTTCTCGGGCGTCAAAAACTGATATTACACTTGTCACCCGTAGACCTACAGGTCCTACTGTTGCTAGCAGCAAGGTGTTGGGTGTCAAACCCAATATAGATCCATACACAACTATCATGTTCTCTCTACAAGAGACTCTGGTTATAACTACCAGGAATTTTAACCCGTACTCTAGGAGTACTGAGAAGAATATCTCACAATTTAAGTTAACAAGTTTACGTGTGGTGTGCGTGAGTGTAAAACCTTTTTCTATGGGAATAAAACCTTCCGAAATGTGTTTGTTGTGTTAACGGAAACATAAACCATACCTATTATAGTTTATAAAAATGTTTAAATGTAATAGTTATAACTTTGTTTATTATGGTCAACTATTGTATTTGTGATGGTAAAAAACCCTTTTGTTTACTAATATGTATATATACTTTTACTAAAGTGAAGCAACATGGAATATAACAACTAATTAATTACCATACTTTTGAAGGTAAAAATACATTTGTTTTCTGATGTATGACTATATACTAAGATAAAATGTCATCTATTTTCAAAAACATATATTCACATAGAGATATACACCTTGCTCAACATGTTACAAGGTGAAATGAATTTATAGCATTTTTCTGTTGTCAACATTTTCTTTTACTGTTTTTAGAAAATTTATAGAAAAATCATCAAAGGTCCAAATCAGAATCCGTAAATTCTGAGAGTTTGAAAAATGAGTCTAGTTTGTTCATAATTTTTATTATGAATTTTAATGACCTCCAACTTGTGTAAAAAAGTCCATTATCACAGACTGGTCCGGATTTGCTCTTGAAATGATAGGCAGTTTTGTAAAAATCACCATAAATTGTAGAAAAATCATGTGGAGATGTGAAAGTAGTCATTTTAAAGCTAAGAACTGGAGCTACTTGCACCTAAAACAGTTTCGAAAACCAAAATGTTTAAGTTGCCCAAAATAGTCCGTGAATGGATTTGAACTTTTCTGATGAAGGCTGTTAAATGAGTTTAGTTGTGTTCTTGGTGTTTTAACTTGTTTCCCCCTCAGCCCCTCTTAAAACTTAAGAAAAACATGAAAAGATAGGGGTATGAGCTCGCCTTATATGATTTCAGTAGATGGATGATGGAGAAAGGTAGTGTTCCACTCATGAAACCTAAGAAGATACCTTGAAGGTTCGAAGATCTAACATGAATGTGATGATGTTTGTGTAAAATATCTATGATTTGTGTGGAAGGAAGTGAAATAATTATATGGAGGATGAATATACTTACCAAAAGTAGAAGGAAAGCCTTGGAAAACGCCTTGGAAATCTCGAAATTGAGAGAGAAGAGTTGAGAGAAAAGTGTTTGATCTTTTGGTGGAAATGAGAGAAAATGAGCGAAGTGAGGAGAGAGGGTGAGTTTTCCCAGCTCTAGAACATGAGAATGGATGGAAATGATGATAAAGTACAAGGATGTGACTAGGTATGGTGGGAGGAGTGTGGCTGGTCGTGGAGTAGGTGTGGGGGTGGTTGCTTGTGTCATTAACTAAAGGAAAGTCAACACTCCACCACTTGTACTTCACCCACTTTTCTTGGATAGGGTTTATCCCCAAAAACGTGATTAATTAATAAATATGGGGCCTTATATGTTAAAATAAAGTTTTGGGTCAAAATCCCGCGTTAAAACAATTAAAAATGGGCCTAAAACGCAAAACTAGTCGAAAACCGGGTGGAAAAAGGTTTCCTGCGAGACCTCTCGTTCCTAGGCCGAGGTTCGGTCCTAATGCAGTTGGGCCCGAAGGCGAAGTCAGGCGTGAGAGGCGAAAGCGAAGGAAGCGAAGGTCCATGCGAGGTTCGGGTCCGAGAGGACCTTCGGTTTCGGTCTATGCGAGCCTTCGGTCTGAGATAGGGTTCGGCTCTGACAAGTTCGCTTCTGACACCTTCGCTTCTGACAAGTTCGGCTCCTAAGAGTGTTCGGCTCCTTAAGAGGGGTTTCGGGTCCTTAAGTCTATTTTATCCGATTTTACCCCGTTTTAAGCGAGTTTTGACCTGGTTAAGGGTCGGGATGGCCCGAAAGACTACAAAAAGTTTAGGGAACTTTTGAGAGAGATTTGGGAGAGATTTCACATACTTAGAGAGATTTGGGAGAGATTTCACATACTTAGAGAGATTTGGGAGAGATTTCACATACTCAGAGAGATTTGGGAGAGATTTCACATACTTAGAGAGATTTCTCATACTTTAGAGACATTTGGGAGAGATTTTACATACTTAGAGAGATTTGGGAGAGATTTCACATACTTGGAGAGATTTGGGAGAGATTCTAAATAGAGAGAGATAGAGTGAAAACAATTGAGAGAGGTTTTCGTGTGTGACTTTGGTGAGTGTCCTGCTTCGCAATGCAAGGTCAGTAAACCCCGTTAAGCCATGTTTAAGGATCTTACACACTCCCGATGAGTATACAACATTGTCTTATCGGTTTGGTTCATTACATACCATAGTTTTAGGTTAAGGAAATCTAGATGTACGGACTGGTCAATTGATGATTTCTCATTAGCATTGCGAAATGTATAGTAATTACCTGACATAAGCCCTATTACCCTAGGGTTAATCGAGTCGATCGGTTTGACTTGATGACTTTGACTTGACTGGAACTTGACAGTTGTCACAGTGAGTGAGATCAAACTTAGTGATAAAGTCACAAATGACTTGCGCCAAAGAGAAGTAATGTTTAGTTATGTTCTAGAGGTTTTTTCAGAGTAAGGAGAGATATGAGGTGCATAATAGAAAGATGTAATCGATAGACTTGAAGATTGTTTAGATTATTATTAAATAAGAAAGAATAAGCTCTATATATAGAGACTCAAGAATTACATTGGATCAAATCTCTAAGATTAGTCATGCAAGGCATACTGGACAATAGAAAGTATTACAGAATAGTAGATAAATTTAAACTAAGTAAAGTAAGTAAGACTGCGGTTGGATAGATGACTTCGGATGAGGCTACATAATAAGGTTTGACTGCAGATCCTTGAGGGTTGCGGTAGACTAAGTTTAAGAGGGTCACTTCCATGATTCAACTATTTCCCCTTAAGTGACCTCTTTAACTTTTCTTCACTTATCAAGATTTAGAAACTTGATCTGAGTCCACCAAAACTTTCTAATATTTTTCAACCAGGAGATCCTTCTTAAAATCTCGAACTTGACTTCGGCAGTCGTGTGTTTTGATTTTTCTACTGTGGTTCGATAGATTTCAAGTTGCTTCCTTGTAAGACGATTCATGGAGGTCATGGGATTGAAGTATTTGATCTGATCGACCTTCCTTTTGAAAATGACTCCAAGTTCAGGGAAGTTTGTTGCACCTACGGATCTCTCTTGATAAACTTTGGTAGGCATCGGTGCAAGATCAAGTGGTGGTAGATCGAACTTCTTGGCAATTGTAGGGTAGGTGTCCGCATCAATCTTTGCAAAGTCACTGTTTCCTTCAAAAAAAATGTTTGCCCTTTCAAGTGTTATCTTCATTTTTGGATACTTTTCACATTTGTTTTGGAACAACTTTGCTATAAGAAAGACTTCTTCTAGTTTCATACATGGGAAGTCAGCTTGGGTGTAGACATAGTCCTGATTCCTTCTTGTAAGTGTGTATTGAATGAAGTCAGCATTCATGAATTTCCAGGGCTTGAAGTTCTTGACTACGGATGGTGTATCATTAGACCATATTTTCTCAATGCAAGAAGCATGGTTGGCATTAAAACGATTGAGTCTCTCGAATTCCATGGGCAGTCTTCTGTGATCGGGTAGGCTACGATCAAACTGCTAAAATACCGTCAAGTATTTAGCCTTTGGGGAGATTGGAACATCCCATTAACCATCAAAAGGGGGTTCATCATAGGTAAGGTAGGGTTTGTAGTCATCATCCAGTAGTCTGCGGTGGGGATTAATCCAAGAATTGATCAAGAATTCATCCATGATGGTGTCAAAACCAAATTCTCTCCAAACGAGTTTAGCAAACTTAGATGCTTTCCAGTCAGCTTTCTTCTGTTTTGTGATGGGAGAGTCATTGGAGCTTGCTGATGACATGTTGGGGCGAGATTCTTGTAGTGAAGAGGAGTCTCAGGTCGTTCAGGAGAAATTTTCTGTTAAGAGGGAGAGGGATGTTGCGGTGGAGGTGACTGATGGCTTGGACTCTTCTAAAGAGATGGTTGCGGTGAAGGAATTTTCTCAGTTATGACGGGAGGGCCTCTATGATGAGAAGCACTGTTTGAGTGATGGTCTTCTTCATGATGTTCTTCTTCACGATGGTGTTCTTCACTTCCCCCTATTGAGGAGTTCAGACCCGGAGCTTCCTCAAGCCATTGTTTGAGACCATCGACCTTGGCACACACCTCCTGAAAGTGAGCTTTGAGAGAATCAGTCTGTTGCTGATTGTATGGGATGGTGGTGTTGAAGAGTAGCCGATGAATCTCCTTGGTGAGTTGTAGAATTTCAGGGCCATGGAAATTAGACGATAAGTATCGTTGAAGTATATTGATGGTTGAATGAAGGACTGAGATAGTGGACTCATAAGCAGTAGAGACTCAGCTATCAGCTTCTATGTGAGAGTGGGCTGGTCCGTAATTATAGATACCTCAGAGATGAGGCGCTCTGTAGCAGCCATGAATTGCTTGTAATCAGCATGTCGAGTGTTTTCGAGAGACCGAATCCCCATTTCCACTTTAAGAGAAATCCTCTCAGCAGCTAAACGTTCCCGAGTTTCTAATCTTTCAATCCTTTCGATTAAGGATTGCGGTACTGCATGGTCTTCAGATTGCGGTTGAGTGGACTTGACCGCAGTGAGAATTTGACATACTTTGGATTGTAGACTCAAAAATTCTTTTCTAGACACATCCATCCTCTTCTTATTCTTTTTCTCCTTGGGATTTGAGGTTGAGTGTTGAGAACCACTCGATTCCTTTTCCTCATCAAACATCATCAGATCATCATCCGAAGGGCTAGACTAATTTACCTCATTTAGATCAACATCATCAAATCCGAAGGTAGGAGCGGAGCTGACTTCTATTACGGTGCCTTTGTGTTGAGAATCTCTACCAGTTGGAGATGGAGAGGGCCTTGAGGGAGTATGATCATCATTCGTAGCTTGAGCCTTACAGATTGTGTCGTCCATTGCGTCCATCAATGCTTGAACTTTGCAGATTGTAGATACGGTATTGAAATTATTGATTGTGTCTGCCCAATACTTCGCTACGGATTGAATCTCCTGTTGTTTCTGTTGAAGCTGCTTTTTTTGACGAGCCTTTCTTGCTTGAAATGCCCTACGGAAAGCGGCATATTTCTTGGCTTCAGCTTCATTGGTTGGTTGATACTTACTCCATGAGTCGTTGAGATCAATTTCGTCAATTCCTTCAAAATGCACCGAGGTGTCCCTCGGGTTCACGGATCCTTGCACATTGGTTCTCACCGTACCTAAACCACCTGTAACAGATGTAAGCAGAGTAGGATTTCCTGAGCTTCCTTGGTCTCCTTGACCTGGGTCAAGTTTGGCTTCAGCTCAGTTCTGGCAAAGGCTGAAGAATCGCCTTGCGGTTGGGAAGGTGTTTGAAGTGTTTGGGTAACAGACAAAATGATGGATTTCAACTCCTTAGGGGAAAAGAAGTGTTGAAGGGGAGCCCTGGAGACCTTAGGGAGGGAACCAGTTCCATCCTCTTGGGAGTGAGTTGGGGGTGAGTCTCCATGTTGCGGTGAAACAGACACCCCTTCTACGTCTGTGTGGTATTGGATGGTTTATTCGAATGGGTGTGCGGCCACCCCCAAGGACTACCAGAGCTTTTTGAGAGGCTGCGGTATCAGTCTGGTCACACATTTGGTCTGTGGGATTGGTTTTTCTTTTCTTGAGGATCGAGATGGGTTGATCATCCTCATCAGAATCACTCATAAAGGGAGAGTGAGACGATGTTCGTTTGTATTGACATTTGTGGGCACTGTTTGGATGAATTTTCTTTTCTTTGAAGGATCAGCTTGCTTGGGAGCATCCTTTTTCTTAGGATTTCCATGTTTCTTTGTGTTGCGAGGGCCTTGATGAGCTGAGGCTAATTGCTTGCGTCTTTGTGATAAAGACAAATTTGATAGAGTGGTGGAGGATAGGATTGTGGTACTACCAGGGACAATGAGTGTGGATGGGGTTTGTAGAGGCGGGGTAGGAAGGTATGGGCAATACCTTTCGTAGCCTCAATATGGTATGAGACATCAGTAGTTTCAAGACTAAGAGTAGAGAGAATGTGGACTGGTAGTCGTCTAATAGGTCTAAAAGTAGATTGATCAGCAAAGGGATTGTACCTTTTTGAGATATTTAGTGATGAAGATATTGATGTCGTTGCCCATGCTAAGTCCTGCATCCGTATGAAAGTCTGAGATGCAGAGAGACTAGAACCTGGAAAATGTGAGTTCAGTAGGGTTCTCTCTTGGACTTTCCTTGGGAATGTACTGCAAGAAGTCATCCAACAAGATCTGACCATAGTTAACATCATGGCTAGTGAAGATGCTCCACACCAACTCCAGGAGCTTGAGACCCATATTATTAGTGCCTCCGGTTCTACCAGACAGGTTGCGGATCACAAAGTGACAAAGAAATTGCCATACCCCAAGCAACTGATTTTTCTTGAATTCGCCTATGCCTCTGATCTTCTTTTGGTAACCCATTTGGTAGAGTGCAGAAAGGATGTCTGCCATACTTGGAGTGAAAACCTTGATTGAAGGATGAACTAGTATGTTGATGGAAGTGAGGAACTTTTCCTTAGTCAGAATGACCAAAGAATCATTTACCAAGTTCAGATGCACTTCTTGAGGATTTTCAAGAGGTCGATACGTTAATAAGGCATATTTGAAAAGAGTTGAAAGAGAAACCACATTTGTGAACAAATCGAAGGGACCAAACAATGGGTGATTGGACAAAAATTTGATCATCAACTTGATCGGAGCATTGTAGGAGGAATGCTATTTGAACACAACCCTAAAATTGCTTGAAGCAATCATTGGCATTGGATGTCTTGATGCAGAGTCTGAACCAGTAGGGTTTGCTGATCCAGATGCCTTGGAGTGTTTCTTGGAGATGCCTGATTTTACCATTTTTTTAGTTTGAAGAAGCTTTGCAAGAGAAAACAGAGTACAAGAAAAGGTTCGAAGTTCAGAAAGCGTAAAATTTTCTTGGGGAAGAAGAAGGGGGTTTTATACTGGCTAATTTGGAGCGTAAACGATTTTACCCTAAGTGAAATTAGGTAAAACATTTGGGTGTTTTTCTTGGATTAGGAGAGAAAATCTCAGCCACAGATTAAGAAAAGGTTTAATCTATTTTTTTTTTAGATAGACCAAAAGGGGTTAGCATTTAATGAAATGTCAGACTTGAACACCACGTCTGAAGAACGTGTGGTGAGGGTGGGATTAATCCGTTGTGTATAGGGAAAGTTGTAACAAATTGGACGTTTTGGGGTAATAGGAACAGTTTTAAAACGATTTGATTTTGGGAAATCGTTCTTTTTGTCATCATACCTAAAATAGGTCTGACACAAGGTTTATTCAAAAAGAATGGAACAGTTACACAAAGAATGTTTTTTTCAACGTTTCTCCAATTTAATGAAAGATCATTAAATAGCACGCCATGATTCAAAAATTAATGAAACAATTCGAAAATCAATCAAAGTGACTGCGGATTGAAACTTCATTGCGGATGGATCATCTGCTGTAATGACCATAAAATTTCAACCAATTTTAACTTTTCAAAAATAACCCATTTTCTTAATGTATTTACAAAAAGGTTTTCAATACAATTATTATCAGAGTCTTCCTAGAACCACATCATAAAACATAATCATCAGGAACGGTACAATCACGCCTTTGCCTTGTCGCGGTCTCCTCAAGAACCTAAAAAACATTAAACCACAACTATAAGCCGGAAATCTTAGTGAGATACCCCCAAGATACCAACCACATATACCATACACACATAACATGCCATATCATATCAGAACACAGAACAACCATGTACTTCGGGTCTACTGTGTGACTGGTCCGTCGCACCGGCCAACAGTCCACCTGGTCCACCCTCCGAGTCTCGCCATATAGATCAAGTCTGTAGTGAGATTGGTCCGCCCGCACCAGGCCTTCAATCCACATGGTCCACTCTCTAAGTCTACAGTATGACTGGTCTGCCTGCACTGGGCCTTCAGTCGACCTGGTCCACTCTCCGAGCCTCGGCACGTCTGGTCCGCCCTCTTGGGCCTACAGCCTATCCGGACTGCTCGCTGGGCCTTCGGGTCAACCAGTTTGCCCTGGGTATCTTGGCCTACAACACAAAGCAAGACCCGCTTCAACCCAACACCAGTCCAACAATCTTGTGCACATAAACATACAATCATATAACAATTCACAGTCAACAAGCCGATCTAGCAGATCACATTACATATCCTCATCCTAACCAGGATACCGACCTAACCGGTCACTAGCATAGGATCATCCTACATACCAGGATACCGACCTTAACCAGGTCTCTAACATATACCATCCTAGCTACCAGGATGCAAACATATCAAAGCAATAACATAACAACAATACCCGTATCTCAATCCGATAAAGGGCCGGCCGTGGTGCCTTAGACCCTGTTGATATAGTGAGGATAACTCACCTTGCCACTGCCGAAACACTGAACTGAAGAAATAGATTATCGAATCACCGACTCACCGAAAATCCCGAACTAGCCAACAACGCAAAAATAATCATTAGGGTAAGCACAATACCCTTCCAAGGGTAAATTGACCAATTTACCCTTATCTCAAAGCGGCCCATGACTAAAGCCCACAATCAAATTATGAAAGGCCCAACACTGGATAAGCTCTCAAGCCCAATAATGGCCCAAAGACCAAAAGTCCAAAGCAAAGCCCACTATTGGCCCAATTTACTAAATTGGGCCCACCTCACCAAATGGGCCTAGACCCATGGTCCATAACAACTAATGGGTCCACAATACTCCGACCAAAATGTGCAGTCACGGCCCAAAAATCCAGCAGCCCAATAATCGCCCATTCCCTAAGGCCGAAAATGAAAACCCAACAGAGGGAGTACGCAGGGCGTACCCTCCTTGGTACGCTGGGCGTACACGCTGATTCGCAATTGGGGATCGGGGCACTGACCCGTTACACCGGGCATACTCCTTTGTTACGCGGGGCGTAACTTCGCTTCCCATCAGGTCCCCATAACCTCTTAATGGATTATGCTCTTAAGCCCAAACATCAGATCCTTAGGCCAAATATGCCTAAGATTCATAAAGTCTCAAACTTTATCACCTGGGACATACATAAAGCTCTTAATCCAAGGTCTTAATCCATTAAGACATACTTATCTCACACATGGAAAAACCACAACCCTTGGGACCTCATTTTTCTCACTCAAGACGTCTCCTAAGGTCTGAAAGAATAGATAATCTCGACCAACTCAAAACATGCATCAAGATGAGGACTTTTGGGACAAGAATGATCTCAAAACTTCACAACACTTAGATCTATGCAATATAAATGTCAAGCAAGAAGCTTTATACCTCAGATAGGCTCCAAAGGATGATATCTTCCAAGATCTATGAGCTCTAGCCACTCAACTCCTTCTTTGACAACTTCCTCTTCCTTCTTCTAGCCTCCCTTTTGCCAAAACAAGCTTTCCAAGGCCAAATACACCCAACAATGGAGGTAGAACGACTATCTAGGATTTCTGAGATTAAGAGAGTGCTTATGGAGGCTAGGGTAAGAACCAACATGTTCCTTATGTAGTGGCTGACCCTAATTATAGGGTTTTAGGACTCTGAGAGTACGTTGGGCGTACTTCTAGTACGCTGGGCGTACTCGACCTTGCACCTGCGTCCACTTATTCACTTACGCTGGGCGTAACCCAGCCTAAGCTGGGCGTACTCGGTGTGTCCCAATTTCATATTTGGTCTTCTTTTTCCACTTTTCCCATAAAAGGACCAAAATACTCTTCCTCTTAAATCCCGGGGACTCATAAGTAAGTACTTCTAAGGACGGGGTGTTACAATTCTCCCCCACTTAAATTAGGCTTCGCCCTCGAAGCCTGCGGTAACTCGTCTCCAGAACTTCTCCCGCAACGCACCCCCTGGCATTAACCAGAACAGGTTCCTCAAGACACAACCATCAAAACCCGAAACTCACTTTGTCCTTTCTTGCGGTGTCCTAACCACCGCCTCAAGCCGGCCACCGGCTTTACCCTCTAATAACCACACCTATCAGGTTCTACACTTATCAACCGAGTACCACTCCATGGCACCTTTCTTGATCCTGTTCACAAAATTCACTTGACTCTTACGAGCTAGATATAACCCTGAACCACCGGGTTCCCGATCCAAGTCCAACTTTATCCACTCCATGCTGACAGGTTGATACATTCTTCAGCCTCAGAGCAAGTCCCATGAGTTCTCCTCTTGTAATTGCATGCACATGCTGAACTAGCTCTAGCACTCTCGGGTTGGGAAAACCCGTCACATTGATGACACCTCCAATCATCCCCCAGGATGAACCACCACTACATACACAATTCCTTGATCAGAATCAAACTGGGAGTCCAAGACTCCATCCCTACATCCCTTCCGAGCCTCTTGGCACTACACCTACGGAATTCCTTCCGCGACCTCAGCAGACATCCAATCCGGATGTGATCCCATACCACTGCCGCAATCACGCTGCTCAATGGCCATAATTGGAACACTCCAATCATAGCTCTGCGCTACTGCTTTCACTTTCGTGAATTTACACACCCTCTCGGAGCTACATTCCTCCCTCTTTCCTTACCAAGGAAATCCACTTGGCCGCCTTGTCACTACGACAAGTTCCACGGTGCTCGCCCAACGCTACACCACCCCTATAGCATAACCGCTATCCCATGCAACACACATGCTATGAATCTGCTCGCAAGGACTCTCGAGTCCATGCACTATCTTCATTAATCGAGATCAAAACCCGGGGCCAGACCTTCTAATGCTAACACATTACAACATACTCAATCCATTTCCTGGAACCGATCTAACGACACCTGCAGAGTCTTCAACATGATTGGACCGCCTTACTAGGCCTTCAGCCAATCTGGACCACTCTCAGAACCTTTAGCCGATCTGGACCGCCCTCCAGGGCCTTCAGCCTGGCTGGACTGTTCTACGAGCCTTCGGCTTGACTGGTACGCCTATTGGCCTTCAGTCTACTCGAACCGCTCAACTACCATTCGTCCTTCCGAGTTATCTAACCGGGAAAACATCCCATGCATACTGTTCTAGCCCTCTAGGGGTTTCAAACTCTATCTCCATCATACATACTCAATCCCTGCCTGATCCCAAGCCCTCCACAACCAAATACCCTTGGTCTGTATCCCGCCCCGCATGCCTGCCACTTACTCATACCAGCCTACGCTCTTGGCTGACAGAAACACTGTTGAATCCCAAGGAGCTAAACAACCTCTCATGCTCATCGATCTTTCGGAGAATTTTCCAATTCTCCCCCACTTAGAGCACTGACTATCAACCACCGGTCGCCATCACCGACCTCCCTCAACAACCCTGCACAACACAAACACTTACACGCGAACTGATCCACACGAGCACGAGCAACCTTCACAAAATCACATATCAACACTGATCATCCCGAGCTCAAAAGAAACTCGATCTTCAGCTAGCCACTCCTCAGACTGCAGATGCTACCCGACATTCAAACCAAACACCAGATTTCCACTAATAACCCTCATGCATGATAACCAACGAAATTCCCAACACTAAACCCATAACCATACCAACCCTCATAGAACAAAGAATACCATACCGAAAAGCACACAATGAGACTAACAGATAAACAATACTCCACAATAATCACAGGATAACAAGACATCAAGAAGGAAACATACTCGCAGCTACGTCCGGCACTGCTCTGACCTCCTCTGCTGTAAGTTGAAAAGCACGACCCTAAGCCCTTGGGGGCTCCGCTCCACCTTGACCTCCACCCGTGATCCTCAAAGTGGCCGGTGCTGGAGCCTGCACCCGTCCTGCAGCAAGCTGTGGACAGTTGTGTTGGATAAGGTGTCTAAGTCCATAACTATTTTGGGTGTGTACTTGACCCGACTCGGCATGGTCCATTTGGGTTGCATGGCACCATGCAATTGGATAGACTAAATGAGAGGAATAACACTTGGAGATTATTAATATATTATAGGTTCTAATATATTAATAATATTATTTGATTAGTTTGATCAAGAATTAATTTAGAATTAATTAAGCGATCAAAGGATAACTAATTAAATATATGATGAGACCACTGCAACTCCCCAGGAGATCGCTGACTTTCAGGCACATGAAAGGGATGCTACGAAAGTGGCTTGCATCATGATGGCCACGATGATAGCGGAACTCCAAAAGTCTTATGAGGATTTCTACCCTTATGAAATGCACCAAGATTTGATGGAAAGATACCATCAAAGTGCACGACAATAGAGGTATGAAATCATCTGCTCCATGATAACAGCCATGATGAAGGACGGGGAATCCGTCACGAGCCACATGCAGAAAATGCAAAGGTATGTGGATCGTTTGCTGAAGCTTAATGTGAACTTCCCTGAGGAGCATGTAATAGGTATCATTTTGCACTCCTTACCATCGTGCTAGGATCAATTCCGCATGACATATCACATGAATAAGGAAGAGGTCACACTCAGCAAACTTCAGGGACTTCTCAAGACCGCATAAACAGGTCTTAAGGGGAAGTCGGTTGTTAACACTCCTACTCCAAACTCTACTCCGGTTTTGGCAATCGGGAAAAGTCGAGGGGAGAAGAGAAAGAGCTCTTCGAAGGGTACCAAAGCTCGGACCCTTGATAGCTCTTCTTCAAGTGGAACCAAGAAAGGTTTCATCACTCCTTCTTCTGATCCAAAAGAGGTTGAATGCTTCTATTGCCATGAAAAATCACATTGGAAGCGGAACTGCCCAAAATACCAGCAAGATGTGAAGGGTGGGAAAGTTAAACCCAACCATGCAGGTATTTACACTATCATTTCTAATAACTCTTCCCATTCTAAATCTTGGGTCCTTGATACCGGTTGTGGTATTCATATTTGTTGTGACCTGCAGGGACTAAGAAGAAGTGAGAATATGGAGCAAGGAAGAATAAACTTAATCATGGGGAATAGGAAAGCTTTACCTGTTACGAAGATTGGAGTTTATACTTTATCGCTAAGTAGTGGGTTTAATTTAGATTTGAATAAATGTTGTTATTCACCAGGAATGGCAAGAAATATTATTTCCTTTCATGCTTTGTACAAACAAGGGTTTACCTTTTCGTTTAATAATGAAGTTGGTTCTATTGATGCTTTCTTTAATAATGTTCTTTATTTTAAAGCATTACCTTGTGATGGTGTGTATGAAGCTGTATCTGTTGTAGATAACTTAGAAAATAATGTTTTGTGTATTGATTCTATTAATAATAATAACTTGGATAAAGCATCATTATGGCATTATCGTCTTGGACATATAAGCAAGAAACGCATAGGCCAACTCCAAAAGGATGGAGTCTTGGAAGTCATTTCACCTAAGGTCAGATGATAGTTGCGAATCATGCTTACTTGGAAAAATGACAAAGTCACCCTTCACAGGTTCTTGTGAGAGGGGTGAACATTTGTTGGACCTTGTACACACGGATGTGTGTGGACCATTCAAACATGCCACAAGGGATGCTAATCGTTATTATTTGACTTTTACTGATGATTACAGTACATATGGATATATCTACTTGATCAAGCATAAGTCGAGAATCAATTGGGCAGGAACATTAAGATGCTTCGATCCGATTGTGGTGGTGAGTATCTTAGTTCAGAGTTCCTTGACTATCTAAGGGAATGTGGGATAACAATTGACACCTCCCAGGACACCACAGTTGAATGGTGTTGCTGAGAGGCGTAATCTAACCTTGTTAGATATGGTTCATTCCATGATGAGTCGAGCTTCGCTACCAATCTCATTCTGGGGGTATGCCTTAGAGATTGCCGCCCATATCCTTAATCTAGTCCCTACAAAGAAAGTTGCCAAAACTCCTCACGAGATGTGGACTGGTAAAATACCCAAACTAGACCACATCAAGATTTGGGGTTGCAAGGCTTTCATGAGACGTGAGACTCATGATAAGCTCGAACCCCGAAGCGAGAGGTGTATTTTCATCGGCTACCCACAGCAATCCTTTGGTTACCTCTTCTACAGACCTAGTGAAAATGTGGTCTTTGTAGCTAGGAGGGCTTTCTTTAGAGAGAGAGAGAGAGTTCATAAGCCAAGGAAACAGTGGGAGGCAAGTTGGTCTTGAAGAAATTCAAGAGTCAAGTGGTGAAGGAACTTCAAACCCTAGCACTCAACTTGAGGAGGAAACTCCTGTTGAGCCAATTGACAAGTCTATACCTCTGAGGCGTTCCACAAGGGTTAGGAATGCTCTTGAGCATTACTATGGATTCCATATTACTGCAGAAAGAGATACACTTATGAGTGATGAGACACTGATAGGTCTGGATGAACCTAACAGTTACGCGGAAGCCATGGCAGGCCCTGAGTCAGCCAAGTGGAAAGAGGCAATGGACAGCGAAATACAGTCCATGTATGACAATCAAGTTTGGAACTTGGTTGAGAATGTACCAGGTTGTAAGACAGTAGGGTGCAAATGGGTCTTCAAGAAGAAGACCGACATGGATGGTAAAGTACACACTTATAAGGCTAGACTGGTTGCAAAGGGCTTCTCTCAAATTCCTGGAGTGGACTATGATGAGACCTTTTCTCCAGTAGCAAAGATTAAGTCTATTTGGGTTCTGTTAGCCATAGCTGCATTTCATGACTATGAAATATGGCAAATGGATGTGAAAATCGCTTTCCTTAATGGAAAGTTGGCAGAAGATGTTTACATGAGTCAGCCAGAGGGATTTGTCAGCAACGAGTACCCTAATAGAGTGTGTAAGCTTGAGAAATCCATTTATGGATTGAAGCAACCACCTCGCAGATGGAATCTTTGCTTTGCTGAAAAGGTCAAGGAATTTGGTTGTTCTAGGAGTGAAGATGAGTCTTGCGTGTATGTCAAGGCTAGTGGGAGTATAGTTAGCTTTTTGGTGTTGTATGTGGATGACATACTACTCATAGGAAATGACATCCCAACTCTGCAGGAAGTTAAGTCCTGGCTTGGGAAGTGTTTCTCTATGAAGGACCTAGGAGAAGCTACCTATATTCTAGGGATAAGGATCTTGAGAGATCGGAGTAAAAGACTAATTGGACTTAGTCAGAGTACCTACTTGGATAAGGTGCTGAAGAGATTCGGCATGCAGGATTCCAAGAAAGGAGAGTTACCCATCCAGAGCAACACCAGATTGAGTAAGACACAAAGCCCTAGCACTGAGGCTGAGATAGCAGAAATGAGTCGAATACCTTATGCTTCGGCTGTAGGATCGATCATGTATGCTATGACGTGTACTCGACCTGATGTAGCCTTTGCCCTGAGCATGGTTAGCAGGTATCAGGCGATCCCTGGCAAGGTACACTGGATTGCGGTAAAGAATATCCTCAAGTACCTTCGGAGGACTAAGGACTGGGTCCTTACCCTCGGTGGGAGTGATGACTTGAGAGTTGTAGGGTATAGTGATGCTATCTTCCAGACCGATAGGGATAATTTCCGCTCTCAGTCGGGCTACGTCTTTACCCTAAATGGAGGAGCAATTTCTTGGAAGAGTTCCAAGCAGGAGACAGTGGCTGATTCAACTTGTGAATCAGAGTATATTGCAGCTAGCGAGGCGGCAAAGGAGGCGATATGGCTGAAGAACTTCATTGGAGACCTTGGAGTTGTACTAGCTATTAAAGAGCCAATGGAAATTTTCTGTGATAGTGACAGTGTTGTTGCCTTAGCCAAGGAACCAAGGGATCACAGGAGATCCAGACACATCGACAGAAAATACTATTTTATATGACGTCGAATAGAAGAAGGACTCCTCGTGGCAAAGAGGGTATCATCGGATGAGAACCCAACAGATCCCCTCACGAAGGGACTAACTCGGGTTAAGCATCTCCAGCATGCTCGGAGCATAGGGCTGAAGGATGATATTAGATTTAGTAGTTAGATAACCTCGAAATTTGTAAAGTGTAATTGACATTAGATGATGAATAAAAGGTGTTTTATTTATGAGTAAAGTGTTGCTATCTCTTGTCGATCGTTTACTATATTTCTTTTGCATGTTTTGACTTCCAGAATAATTTTGTTTGGTATAACATATTATTCAAACCTCAACAGTTGGTCATATGTCGGAAGTAGGTATGAATCAAGACTGTCATGATTGGTTGTAGAGGTCTAAGGTGTTGCACAAGGCTACAACAATCATGAGTGCTCATAAGTTCTGAGCATTGGACTCAACCCACACTCACTGGAATCACTTCATGGAATTCTATCTCGAGTGATCGTAAGACGGTAATATCATATAAGTCTTCAAACCTAGAGATATGATTTGTTACTTACAAGTTGGTTATGCATTGATTGAACGAAAACACATTGGTAACTCGATGTTATAAAACGTGCTTGTGTGTGTAATTCAATGAGTGGTAGAACAAACATATGAATCGAAGTTTATCTGTTCCTTCTTGGATTAGAAGCTGATATCTGGGCCCCTCGATGATTTTGTTTTGACCTATGTACCGAGCCCTGTCAGAACTAAGTTGATGTGTTCAATTAAGTTCTTTGTCAAACAAATCGGAAATCGAGAAACAAACTGCTGGACAATAAGTAGGACATTGTTCCATGTATTTGCCCGACTGATATCTAGAACAGAGGATTATATGATCCCTTATCTTAAATGGTGTACCATCATCTTATCAGTTCCGAGAAACCTTGAAAGAGCTATGATTGCCGGTCGGCTCCTGAAGTACTGGAGTCATAGTTATTAGACTTATCCAAGTGGGAGACTGTTGGATAAGGTGTCTAAGTCCATAACTATTTTCGGGTGTGTACTTGACCCGACCCAGTATGGTCCATTTGGGTTGCATGGCACCATGCAATTGGATAGACTAAATGAGAGGAATGACACTTGGAGATTATTAATATATTATAGGTTCTAATATATTAATAATATTATTTGATTAGTTTGATCAAGAATTAATTTAGAATTAATTAAGTGATCAAAGGATAACTAATTAAATATATGGGTTGATTATGTAAATCATTCATATCTTGTATAGTGGGCTAAGAGGCTCCATGGATTATCAAGTTGGGTTCTACCCATAGGATGCTCCATGGATGCTCCATGGGAGTTACAAACCCATGGGTCATGGAAATGAAGAGTCATGACACATTAGGGTTTACATGGTGTAACCCTAGATGTGTCAACACTATATAAGAGTCCCATTCTCCACCAAAATTGGCTACACATAAGAAACTAGAGGGCTTGGCCGATTTCAAGAAGTGTGTATTCTCTCAAAAGTCTTTCCAAAAGCATTTGGTGTTGTGTGAAGCATTTGAGGCATCACACTTGGGTTGCTAGGCTCACAAGGTTTCTAGGAACATAAGCAACAACAAGGTAAGTTATTCTATCTTTCATTCAAGTTAAAATTGTTCCCCATGTATGCTAGATAGGAATATAACCTTGGAAATTCAACTTTGCATGATAATTAGACAAACATAGATCCAAGGTTATTAGGGTTGCATGTACACTTAGGAAGTGTTAGAATGCTCAAAACCCATCAAGTTGACCCGCAAGTGTCCAACCTGATGGCAATGATAACAAATCCTCAAATCCCGAACCGGGGCTGACAGCCGACAACCCCTCGCATAGTGCCCCTCCCTTCTGCACTTGCGGCATGCACCACCGGACCTACATACTCCGGTGTAACCCTTCCCATACTTTCCACAAGCGTGGCTGCTCTGATCTCCCACCCTAGAATCAACGATCTTGGACCGTTTCAGCACCGGCTGCGACTGCATCGGAGCCTGCCTCAGCTCTTGCAAATGTAACTCAATCTCCAACTCACGCCGCCTGGCGGCCTCCTGCAACTCCAACAAGGTCTCGCACCTCTGCGTAGGCACAAACTGTCTGATATCTATCTTGAGCATACTCAAATATCGGGACATCTGAGCTTGCTCCGAAGCGAACTTAGGGCAAAACATCGCCCTCTCAGTGAACATCCTGGTGATCTCCGTCACCGACTCCGAATCCTGCTTCAGCTCAAGGAACTCCTGAGCCAATCTCTCCCTCTCAACCCGCGGAACATAACGAGTGCTGAACATATCTCTGAACTGATCCCATGAAACCGCAGCCCTCCACACATCCGGATATGACCCCGTGGTCAATCTCCACCAATCCTTCGCCCCGAGCCTCAACAGGTTCAGAGCACATCTCACCCTCTGATCAGCAGGGCATGAACACGTAAAGAAACACCCCTCCACGTCCGACAACCATCTCATAGCAACATTCGGGTCCTGCACCCCATCGAAGTTAGGAGGCTTCGTATTATCGAAGTCCCAATACTGAAAACCTCGACCGGCTCCTCCCCCAGCTGCTACTACAGCCACTGTAGCCGCCTTGGCAGCCGTCTCAGTGAGAGCCGCATAACGCTCATCAAAATACTCAACCATGGCGGTCTTGATCGACCCAAACAGTTCCGGAAACTCAGCTCGGAACAACTCAACAACCTCATCATGTAGGATCTCACGAATCCTAGCGTCCAACTTTCCTGCGCTCATCTGACCAATAACCTCGGGCGGGACCGACCCGCCCTGACCTCCCTCTCCTGCTCCCGATCCTGACTCGGATCCGCTCCCAACATGCCTCGTGACCACCATACTAAAAAACACCACAAAATCTCAGAAACTTCCCACTATCCCGGGAACCAACTCCCAACCCAACTCTAGAGGTTATGGTTTCCCTGATACATGTATGGGTCCTGTGCTTTTAGTAGTACGGGCCCATACTACTTTCCACACCTACCCATATTTGTATGAAGTACTACCACAACACCCTAGTGAAAAACATACATAACAAGTGCTCAATCCTCACTCCTAGAGGAACACTGAAAATCTCTCACAGAGGAACCCTAGGCTAGCAGGCATCACAAATTAGGCAACATTATCATGAAATCCTGAAGATCTCTAGCCTAATACTAGCATGCTGTTCTATCAAAGCTTAAAAACAAATATCATGCATAGTATTTTGTGGTTACTTATTGGCTCCAGCTAATTGTACCTCCGCGTCCTCCTTTTACTCATTTTGAAAAACATTTTAAATTCTCTTTTAAAAACTCTCCCTGATTTGAGAATGGATTCACACGAATGTTCCTCCAATTCACTCAAACCAAGTCTCTGATACCTACTTGTAACGACTATAAAATTTCAACCAATTTTAACTTTTCAAAAACAACCCATTTTCTTAATGTATTTACAAAAATGTTTTCAATACAATTATTATCAGAGTCTTCCCAGAACCACATCATAAAACATAATCATGATGAACGGTACGATCATGCCTTTTCCTTGCCGCGGTCTCCTGAAGAACCTGAAAAACATTAAACCACAACTATAAGCCCGAAAGCTTGGTGAGATACCCCCAAAATACCAACCACATATACCATACACGCATAACATGCCATATCATATCAGAACACAGAACAGCCATGCACTTCGGGTCTACTGTGTGACTGGTCCGCCGCACCGGCCAATAGTCCACCTGGTCCACCCTCCGAGTCTAGCGATATACATCGAGTCTGCAGTGTGATTGGTTCGCCCACACCGGGCCTACAATCCACCTAGTCCACTCTCTGAGTCTACAATATGACTGGTCCGCTCGCACTAGGCCTTCAGTCGAACTGGTCCACTCTCCGAGCTTCGGCACGTCTGGTCCGCCCTCTTGGGCGTACAGCCTATCCGGACCGCTCGCTGGGCCTTCGGGACAGCCGGTCTACCCTGGGTATCTTGGCCTACAGCACAAAGCAAGACCCGCCTCAACCCAACCCCAGTCCAACAACCATGTGCACATAAACATACAATCATGTAATAATTCACAGTCAACAAGCCGATCGAGCAGATCACATAACATATCATCATCCTAACCAGGATACCGACCTAACCGGTCACTAGCATAGCATCATCCTACATACCAAGATACCGACCATAACCAGGTCTCTAACATATTCCATCCTAGCTACCAGGATGCAAACATATCAAAGCAATAACATAACAACAATACCCGGATCTCAATCTGATAAAGGGCCGACCTTGGTGCCTTAGACCCTGTTATCTAGCTAGGGTTTTTGAGTGAAACTCTAGGAGCCCTACAAGTATAAATAGACCCCTTGGGATAGGTAAATTGGCACCTCTGCTAAAGCAAAGAAACCCTGGCCGATTTCTAGTCTCTCTCTTCTCTCTCAAATCATCCTCCTTGCTAGTTGGTGTTTGTAAGCCATTAGAGGAGTGACAATTGTGACTCTAGAGCTCCAAGACAACAAGATCAAACAAGAGATTCAAAGGTAAACTTCTAGATCTGATTTTATATTGTTCTTATATCTAATTAGTTATTAGAAGTCTTGGATTCAAAGCATGTTTAATTAGAGAAACCTAGATCCAAGCATTAGGGTTTTCATGTGCACATAGGGATGTTAATATGGCCAAAACCCATCAGTGGTATTAGAGCCTAGTCTGATTTCTATTAAATTGCTGCTTGTTTATCTGAATCTTATTTGCAAAATTCGATTTTTGAGTTTCTGAGTCATGGACTCAGCGTGTCCCATGGTGGACTTGGCGAGTTGGCCTGACTCGGCGAGTCCCAAGGTGCACTCGGCGAGTCTGAGCGTCATGAAAGGATAAAAACGGGATTTTTTTGATATTTATCTTATGGAAGCTTGCCTTAATCATATTAGATCAACCCTAATCCGATTTTTTGATATATATGACTATAATCTTGATCTAATAAAAGATGTTAATCAATTAATAAAACATTTAATTTCCTAATGTGATAATTAATTGATTATTTTGATTAAATTGATAATTATCTTGCAAGAAATCTTAAATAAATCAAATATGGAATTAATTGTTAATTAAAATTATTTGTTATTTGATCCTCCAGTTTTTTAAATGTTTAAAACTTGTCCTTAAGTTTTTAAATTTATGTTTTGTGATTAAAAGTTTAATTTAGACAATTTAAATTTCAAACCCTAGAATTTTACATGTTTAAAATACAATCCTATACTAATATAACATTACAAGATTAAAATACTAATATATATATATATATATATATATATATATATATATATATATATATATATATATATATATATATGTATGACTAAAATGCTAGTCTTATCGTTAGTAGGTTTCATTCACGAAGCCGATCTATAAGGTGGGTATAAGGTTGCGGCCTATAAAATGGCGCTTAATGGGTGTACACTCACACCCACCGCTTGCTTGATCGGTGGAGGGTTGTTAGCCGAACGGGTAGGATAGGGCAACCTCATCCTCTCATTAAAAGTATAATATGAAATACAATGTAAGTACATGTTTTGTTAAAATTTCCCAATCTTAGTTACTTTAGGAAAAGGGAATTGATGAAATCCCATGAAATTACACTTTGCACCCTTGCTAAGAAGTTAGTGGAGCGTGTGTGGTTTACGGGCACACTAATTGGTTCTAAGCAAAGATGGCAAAGGGTGATTCATTGTTTATCATAGTTCGATGGAGCGTGTGTGGTTTACCAGCACATCGAATAGGTAATCGTTACAATGAAGGCACCATGTGAATTTGCATGGTAATTCACACCCGCTTTGTGATCCTTGGTATCCCAGTCACAAACAAGAGAGGCATATCGAGTCACAAACCCAGGAATTATCAAATTCATTTAGAACTTAAAGTTATGCTTTTCATGGTGGAGAATTAGTGAATCGTCATTCACTTACCTTCAAATTGTTTGCATATTAGATTACGACATCCCTTTTCTAATGTGGAAATATTGTTGTTGGATCCTACCCTTAATTTTCTTATTGGGTTATTATTAGGGATTCAAATTCTAATCTATCTTTGTCCTTTCTATTTGTAGATGTTGAATGCTAACAACGCTGCTGCTAGTTCATTCACTTTGATGAGCCTTTGTCAAAAGGTCACCTTCGATGGAATGAACTTTAGCGAATGGATAAGATACATTCGCACGATTGCTCGCTATGAGGATAAGGAGTATATCCTCGATGAGAAGCTCGGGAAAATCAATCCTGAAATCACTACTCCGGCTGAAATGACCGCTTTTGAAACTCATGAGCGTGATGCAACGAAGGTACATTGCATCATGATAGCCACTATGAACTCCGAATTCCAAAAGTCCTATGAGGACATGTATCCGTATGAAATGAATCAAGATTTATTGGAGAGATACCACCAAAACACGAGACAAGAGCGTTATGAGATTTTCACTAACATGATTTCCACTAAGATGGGTCATGGAGAGTCTCTTACCGTGCACCTACAAAAGATGCAAAGGTATGTCGACCGTCTTCGCAAGTTGAATGTTGACTTTGGGGAAGACATGGCGATCGACATGGTGCTTCACTCTTTGCCTCCAAGCTACAATCAATTTAGGATGACCTACCACATGAACAAAGAGGAGGTCACCCTAAGCAAACTCCAAGGTCTCTTGATGGTCGCTGAGAGCAACTTCAAGGACAAGTCTGTTGCACCAACTCCCAATCCACCCGTTGCTCCTGTCTTGGCTATTGGACAAGGAAAGGGAAAGAAGAGGAAGGCTTCGTCTAAGAACTATCGCAAGGTTAAAGCCCGAGATGGTGCCTCTTCTAGTGAGACCAAATTTGATCCTGCTAAGCCCTGCCCTAACCCAAATGAGGCAGAGTGCCACCACTACCACAAGATAGGACATTGGAAGAGAAGTTGCCCAGAGTACCTACAAGCCATCAAGGAAGGAATGATCAAACCGTCTTTCGCAGGTATATACACAATTAAATCTAACGATTCATCTCATGCTATTTCTTGGGTTCTTGATACCGGTTGTGGTTACCACACTTGTTCTAATGTGCAGGGACTAAGAAGATATAGAGACGTGGAGCATGGATGAATAAATCTAATCATGGGGAATAGAAGATCGTCGCCTATGAACAAGATTGGAGTGTATTCTTTAGTGCTTAGGAATGGTTTATCTTTAGATTTGAAAAATTGTTGCTATTCACCAGAAATAGCTAGAAACATTATTTCATTTCATGGTTTTTTAGACAAGGTTTTAGATTTTCTTTTAATAATGAGAATGGTTCTATTTTGGCTTATCTAAATGGTGTCTTTTATTTTGAAGCTATACCATGTAATGGAATTTATGAAACTATTATGATTGTTGATAACTTAGGAAATGATGTTTTAAGCATGGATTCTTCCAATGGTATGGATAAGGCATCCTTGTGGCATTATCGTCTTGGACATGTCAACAAGAAACGCATAGCCCAACTCCAAAAGGATGGAGTGTTGGAGTCATTCGACCTTAGGGAAGATGACACATGCGAGTCTTGTTTGCTTGGAAAGATGACTAAGTCGCCCTTCACTGCTTCTTGCGAAAGGGGTGAGGGTCTATTGGACCTAATACATACCAATGTATGTGGACCGTTTAGATCAACCACGAAGGATGGGAACAGCTTCTACGTGACTTTTATCGATGACTATAGTAGATATGGGTATATCTATTTAATCAAGGAAAAGTCAAAAACTTTTGAAAAGTTCAAAGAGTTCAAAAATGAAGTGGAGAATCAATTGGGCAGGAAAAACATGATGCTTCGATCCGATCGAGGAGGAGAGTAGCTAAGTGTTGAATTCCACGATTATATCATGGAGTGTGGAATAGTTTCACAATTGACGCCACCTAGGATACCACAATTAAATGGTGTTGCACAAAGGCGTCATCGAACCTTGTTGGACATGGTTCCCTCTATGATGAATCGTGCTTCACTAACAATCTCTTTTTGGGGGTATGCTTTAGAGACTGTCGCCCATATCCTTAACTGAGTCCCTACTAAGAAGGTTGCCAAAACACCTCACAAGATGTGGACAGGGAAAGCTCCCTCGTCGGCACATATCAAGGTTTGGGGTTGCGAGGCTTTCGTAAGACGAGATACTCACGACAAGCTCGAACCTCGTAGTGAGCGATGTATTTTCATCGGCTACCCGCAGAAATCCTTTGGATATCTCTTCTATAGACCGAAGGACAATGTTGTCTTTCTTGCGAGGAGAGGAGTTTTCCGAGAGCGAGAACTCATAGGCCAAGGAGACAGTGGGAGGAAAATCGAGCTTGAAGAAATTCAAGAATCGATAGATGAAGGAACCTCTACCACTGGCACTCAACCTGAGGAGGAAACTCTTGTTGAACCGATTGACGTATCGTTACCTCTTAGACGTTCCGAAAGAATTAGAGTTCAACCCCAGTTGTATGGTTTTCATATTACTACCGAAGGGGACACGTATATTAGTGATAGTACACTAATAAACCTTGATGAACCTAATAGCTATAAGGAAGCCTTGGCAGGCCCGGAGTCTGCGAAATGGAAAGAGGCAATGGATAGCAAGATCCAATCCATGTATGATAACATTGTTTGGAATTTGGTTGATAATGTACCCGGACGTAAGACCGTTGGGTGCAAATGGATCTTCAAGAAAAAGACCGACGTGGATGGAAAAGTACACACGTATAAGGCTCGATTAGTTGCGAAGGGCTTTACTCAAACTCCCGGAGTTGACTATAATGAGACCTTCTCACCAGTTGCGAAGATTATGTCTATTAGAGTAACACTAGCTATTGCCGCATTTCATGATTATGAGATTTGGCAAATGGATGTCAAGACCGCTTTCCTTAACGGGAAGTTGGCTGAGGATGTTTTCATTGCTTAGCCAGAGGGATTTGTGGATCCAAAGCATCCGAATAGAGTGTGTAAGCTTGAGAAGTCCATTTATGGACTAAAGCAAGCGTCTCGCAGATGGAATCTTTGCTTCGATGAGAAAGTCAAAGAGTTTGGATTTGTACGAAGCGAAGATGAATCGTGTGTATATGTCAAAACTAGTGGGAGTATAGTAAGCTTCCTAGTTCTATATGTCGATGACATATTACTCATAGGAAACGACGTCCAGACTCTGCAGGAGGTTAAGTCCTGGCTCGGGAAGTGCTTCGCTATGAAGGACCTCGGAGAGGCTTCCTATATTTTGGGAATATAGATACTAAGAGAGAGAAGTAACAGACTAATAGGAGTTAGTCTGAACACTTACTTAGAGAAGGTACTAAAACATTTTAGTATGGAGAACTCAAAGAAGGGAGAATTACCGATACAAAGTAATTCCAAATTGAGTAAGACTCAAAGTCCGAGTACCGAATCTGAAATAGCTGAAATGAGCCGAGTTCCATACGCTTCCGCAGTTGGCTCAATCATGTATGCTATGACTTGTACTCGCCCTGATGTAGCCTTTGCTTTGAGCATGGTTAGTAGATATCAAGGGAATCCTGGCAGAGCCCATTGGATTTCGGTGAAGAATATCCTTAAGTACCTTCGGAGGACGAAGGAATGGTTCTTAGTCCTCGGAGGGAGTGATGACTTGAAGGTGCGAGGGTTTAGTGACGCCAGTTTTCAGACCGACAGGGACAACTACCGTTCGCAGTCGGGCTGGGTCTTTACCCTGAATGGAGGAGCAGTAAGTTGTTAAAGTTCCAAACAAGAAACCGTAGCTGATTGAACGTGCGAATCAGAGTACATTGCAGTGAGCGAAGCCTCGAAGGAGGCAATATGGTTGAAGAACTTCATTGGTGATCTTGGAGTTGTACTTGCCATAAAGAAACCCATGGAGATTTTCTGTGATAATGAAGGAGCAGTTGCCTTGACAAAGGAACCGAGGGATTATGGTAGATCTCGACATATCGACAGAAAATACCACTTTATCAGACATCGTGTAGAAGAAGGACAACTCGTAGTGAAGAGGATATCATCGGAAGATAACCCAGCAGATCTGCTTACGAAGGGACTGAGTAGGGTTAAGCACTTACAACATGCTAGGAGTATTGGGCTGAAGGATGATATTAGCATAGATTAGATAGTATTAGAAACGTGTAATAGATAAATGTAATTAACATTTGATGATTAAATAAAGGAGTTTTATTTATGAGTGATGTTACTGTCTTATGTTAATTGTTTAACTATTGTTTCATTTTGCATGTTTTGACTTCCAGAATAATTGAATTTATTAAGAATAATCGAATTATTCAAATTGTCCACAATCGTTCATATGTTGGATGTAGATATGAATGAGGATTGTCATGAATTGGTGTGTAGATTGTCTAAATGGCTTTAGACATAGCAAAAGATTGCTGCAATGCTCATGAGTGCTTATGAACTGGTTTTGAGCATTGGAACAAACCCGCGCTTGATGGAAGCACCTTATGGAATATGATATAAAAAGGGTGATCGCAAGACGATAATATCATATAGTCTTAAAAGCCAGATATATGGTTTGTTATTTGTTAATTGGTTGTACATTGATAATGCGAAAATGCGTTAGTAACTCGGTGTTATAAAACGCATTGTTGTGTATAGTTGATTAACGAATAAGTAAATGCATATAAGTCGAAGTTTATCTGTGACTTTTATCCCAGGAGGTTAAAAGTGATATCTCGGCCACTCGATGATTTGATTTGAATTATGTGTCGGGCCCGGTCAGAACTAAATTGATGTGTTCGATTAAGTTCTATGTCAAATAAATCGGAGATCGAGAAACCAAATGCTAGACTAATTATTCCATAGAATTGTCAGCATGATATCTAACAGAGGACTATAAGATCCCTTATCTAAAGGACAAAATTGATAAGATTAGAGTTTGACAGCGTCTTTGAGAGCTACGATTGCAAATCGAATTGTACTTGTGCATATAGTTACTAGACTTATCCAAGTGGGAGACTGTTGGAATGGTGTCTAAGGCTGCAACTATATTAGGCAAGTTTTTGACCTGATTGTGCATGGTCCTTTTGGGTTGCCTTCACCATAGCAACTTGACAGGATGATTTATTATGAGAGAATAGATATTATTAATATATTATGACAATAATATAATGAATAATAATATTTTTATTTGATTAATATAAGTCATAGATTAATTAGTATTAATTTGGTGACTTAAAGACATTAATTAAATAAGAGGGTATAAACTGTCAATTGTTTGATACTTACACTTTGGGCTGTAAATCCTTAAGGGATGAGGATTGGACGATTTCTTGGGCTAGGATAAGCCTCAAATTCGTCCAAGGCATTATCTAAGGTAAGGATTTGGATTGCTTTAAGTAATAGTTATCTAGCTAGGGTTTTTGAGTGAAACTCTAGGAGCCCTACAAGTATAAATAGACCCCTTGGGATAGGTAAATTGGCACCTATGCTAAAGCAAAGAAACCCTGGCCGATTTCTAGTCTCTCTCTTATCTCTCAAATCATCCTCCTTGCTAGTTGGTGTTTGTAAGCCATTAGAGGAGTGATAATTGTGACTCTAGAGCTCCAAGACAATAAGATCAAACAAGAGATTCAAAGGTAAACTTCTAGATCTGATTTTATATTGTTCTTAGATCTAATTAGTTATTAGAAGTCTTGGATTCAAAGCACGTTTAATTACAGAAACCTAGATCCAAGCATTAGGGTTTGCATGTGCGCATAGGGATGTTCATATGGCCAAAACCCATCACATACGACCTACTTATCTCACACATGGAACAACCACAACCCTTGGGACCTCATTTTTCTAACTCAAGACCTCTCCTAAGGTCTGAAAGGACAGATAATCTCAACCAACTCAAAACATGCATCAAGATGAGGACTTTTGGGACAAGAATGATGTCAAAACTTCACAACACTTAGATCTATGCAATATAAATGTCATGCAAGAAGCTTTATACTTCAGATAGGCTCCAAAGGATGATATCTTCCCAGATCTATAAGCTCCAGCCACTCAACTCCATCTTTGACAACTTCCTCTTTCTTCTCCTAGCCTCCCTTTTCCCAAAACAAGCTTTCCAAGGCCAAACACACCCAACAATGGAGGTGGAACGGCTATCTAGGGTTTCTAAGGTTAAGAGAGTGCTTATAGAGGTTAGGGTAAGAACCAACATGTTCCTTATATAGTGGCTGACCCTAATTTTAGGGTTTTAGGACTCTGAGAGTACGCTGGGCGTACCTCTAGTACGCTGGGTGTACTCGACATTGCACCCGCGTCCACTTACCCAGCCTACGTTGGGCGTACTCGGCGTGCCCCAATTTCATATTTGGACTTCTTTTTCCATTTTTCCCATAAAAGGACCAAAATACTCTTCCTCTTAAATCTCGGGGACTCATAAGTAAGTACTTCTAAGGACGAGGCATTACATCTACCATCGAATGGATGACTGCGATAGAAGAACTGAGGAGAACACTTGAACAAAGATTAGTAATAACAAACAATAAGGGCCATTGAAGTATACGTATGATATATGGTTACAGTACACAGGATATGCCAAAACCATCTATCATAGATAACTTCAATTAGGACCGCAACAAAGACCAAGGATGGTCTGCAGTACCTATCAATTCAAAAAGAATTGTGGGTTCGGATTCATCATTCCTAACATTTGTAAGAAACTGTTGAGTTTTGTGGAGTCAAGTGCCTTTGTAAATACATCAGCAATCTCTTCATGAGTATGGAAAAAAATTAGTTCAATGTTACCTTTCAGGATGTGGCCTTTCATGTAGTGATATCGTAGTTCAATATGCTTGGTCTTGGAGTGCTGAATTGGATTGTGAGAAATCGCTACAGCACTTTCAGGGTCACAATAGATTGGTATCTGCAACATTCTGTATCAGTAGTCCAATAGTTGTGTTTTCATCCACAAGACTTGTGAACAACAACTGGCTGCGACCACATATTCAGCTTCTATGGTAGACAATGATCCACAATTTTGTTTTCTTGATGACCAACTGAAAAGTCTTCCACCCAGAAATTGACATCCACCGGAGGTGCTTTTACGATCTAGTTTGCATCCGGCATGATCCGCATCTGTGAATGCTTGTAGGATTAAGTCGTTTCTTGCAGAGTACCATAAGCCAAGAGTCTTGCTACCCTTTAAGTACCGTAGAATCTGCCTGGCTGCGGTTATGTGTGTCATTTTTGGGTCAGCCTGGTACCTTGCGCATACACCTGTTTCAAAGACGATATCTGGTCGGCTTGCGGTGAGGTACATCAATGAGCCAATAATACCTCTATAAGTCTTGTGATCAATAGATTCGCCTGAGGGATCAGCACATATCTTATATCCGAAGGCCATGGGGACCTTAGCCGATGAACAATTATCCATTGAATATTTCTTTAATAGTTCAGAGGTGTATTACTCCTGATGAATGAATATTCCTTGAGGGACTTGTTTCACTTGAAGTCCTAGAAATAAGTTACTCTCTTTATTCATGCTCATTTGGAACTTGTTGGTCATGAGCTTAGTGAATTCATTCACCATCTTTTAATCAGTTGAGCTAAAGATGATATCATCCACATATATTTGTACAAGCATAAGATGATCACCATTTGCTTTTCTAAATAAAGTGGGATTAATCACTCCACTTTTGTATCCAGACGAGACAAGAAATTCAGAGAGAGTCTCGTACCATGCTCTTGGGGCTTGTTTTAGACCGTAGACTGCTTTTTCAAGCTTGTAGCAGTGGTCTGGGAATTCAAGACTTTTGAAGCCCAGAGGTTGCTGAAGATAAACTTCCTCTTTTAATTCACCGTTGAGAAAAGCACTTTTCACAACCATTTGTTGGACCTTGATGTTCTTGTGAGCTGCATATGCTAAGAATATCCGGATGGCTTCCATTCGTGCTACAGGAACATATATTTCATTATAGTCAATACCTTCAAGTTGACTATATCCCTTGGCAACATGTCTTGCATTGTTTCTAACGACCACACTGGATTCATCCAACTTATTCTTGTACACCTATACAGTACCTACAATGGTGTGGCCTTGCGGCTTCGGAATGAGCTTCCATACTTTGTTCCGTTTGAATTCTTCTAGCTCTTCTTGCAATGCGGATATCCAGTCTAGTTCTAATAATGCTTCTTTGATCGTTCAGGGCTCGACTGAGGACAGAAACGCTGCATAGTGACAGTGATCGGATAAGTCATCGAATGATCGAGTCTGGATTCCTGCGAATGGGTTGCCGATGATTTGACCTGTTGGGTGGTCTTTCGTCCAAACATGTAGACGGGGTTGCGGATGATCAACAGTTGCGGTAGAGGGAATATCTTCAATATCAGAAGATTATGCGGTTGGAGACGGTAGTTCCCCCTGGACTTGAGAACATCCTGTTGAATTGTCTTGAACTGGGAAGGAGGGATCAGAGATTTCTTGGGCAAATGGTGAAGGTTCCCCATGGAGTGCAGACGGGAGTTCCCCTTGAACCTACGAAGGTTCCCCCTGGATTGCGGATGGGAGTGCGATAATCCTTGAATAGGTTCTTGTGTCAATGTTTTCTATGTTTTCATCATCCGAGTCCGAAGAAATGTTTGATGGATGAAAATCTTTGCGAATAATGATTGGAGCTGCATCTTCTAGTACTGGAACCTCAATGGTTGTTGTATGGTCCGGAGTTGAGTTTTCCCCCACAACCGGTGAGGTAGAAGTATTTAGTAATACTTCTTCGGACAATGTTAGACCAGATACGCCAGCATGCTGCGGCTGAGCTTCTAGGGACACAAAAACTTCGGATAACTTGGCTGAATCTACCGGATCGAAGAGATCGTCATAGTTTACTTCAATTAGAATTAACGGACCCGAAGAGGTAGACATATCACTTTTTAGAATTGATGTGGTTTCGGTCGATGGAGCAGTGTTGCGGATGTGATAGTAATCAAATTTCACATCGAAGCTTTCAATTATCAGCCTTGTGCGTCTAATGAGAACTCGATAAGCAACCTTGCTAGTGGAGTAGCCAAGGAAGATGCCTTCATCAGACTTTGGTGCATATTTGTTGAGGTGGTCTTTGTTGTTTATTACAAAACATCTACACCCAAATATATGAAAGAATCGAACATTTGGCTTGCAGTTGTTAAGGCCCTCATACGCTGTTATGTTGAGACGTTTGCATACAATGCTTCGGTTTTGCACAAAACAGGCTGTGGCCACTACTTCAGCCCAGAAGTAGAGAGGAAGGTGAGCAATGTTGAGCATAGATCTGGTAGCTTCTACTACGGTGCGGTTCCTTCGCTCTACCACCCCATTTTGTGGCTGTGTGTAGGGAGCTGAGAAGTTGTGAGTAATGCCTTTGGAAACCAAGAAACTGTTTAGCAGATGGTTAGTGAATTCGGTTCCATTATCACTTCGGATACGTCTAACTGGTAACTTGATCTGAAGCTCAATTTCCTTCATGAAGTTGATCAACACCTACGGTCTTTCTGACTTGAGTCGAAGAAATAAGACCCATGTGAAACGTGTGAAGTCATCCGCTATGACCAGTATGTATTTCTTGAGATGAAGACTGGCAACAGTATATGGACCGTAAAGATCAATGTGCAAGAGTTCTAATGGTTCGGAAATTGAGGAGTCAATCACCGTGGGATGACTTTCCTTGAATTCTTTTCCACATTCACATGCAGGACAGAGAGTATCATTGCTGAACTTTAGGATTGGAAGACCTCTAACTAGTTCGTCTATGACCAAAATGTTGATGTATTTGAAGTTGAGGTGAGCTAGCTTGCGATGCCATAGCCAGTTGACTTTGGATACTGCTTTGGATAGGAAGCATAACTATAGTTTGCCTATGATCAGAGATACATCCAGAGGATACATAGTACCTTCGGATCTAGACTTGATCATACAAGTGCTCCTATCGCTTGTCATTACATAGCGAAATTCGTCATCAAATTCAACACGAAGGCCTGCTTTACATAATTGACCAACACTAATGAGATTGTGTTTAAGGACTTCTACATAAACAACCTTTTGAAGAGAGATGTTTCCCATAGTAAGAACTCCATAACCTCAAATTATCCCATTCACATTGTTCCCGAATGTGACGATTCCACCATTGCAAATTGGCCTGAAATCTCGAAGGTATTCAAACCTTCCTGTCATGTGCAAGGAGTAGGCACTGTCGATTAACCATTCTTCTTCTTGTTCCTCCTTGCACAAGGCCTGAGAAATACACGGTTAGTTTAGGAATCCAAACTAGTTTGGAGCCTGGGATAAAGGATGAGTTTCTGATTGATGCATGAACCGAGGTTGCAGGGACTGGTTTCGTGTCAACTTTTAGTCCTAGTCCTGGGTGTTAGTGAGTTTTTGGAGTGTTGCGTTTTTTTGAAAAGTTACGAGGTTTTTGAAAAGGATCAATTTTGACATGAGATAAACCTTTGTGACAACTACATTGACATTGACGTGCTGAAATTTTGTCTTTTGTTTTGACACATTGTTTGGTTAGCGGTCGGAAGGATGAAGTAGGCTTGTGACTGGTCCGAGATTGTTAAAACCTAACATTTGTGTTGTTGTAATTTGAAAAAGGTCTTTTAGAAAATGATTTAGCATGCGTAAAGTCTTTGGACATTTTTATAGGCTTTGGTAAGATTACCTTCAACTTGTTGAGATGTTGATTTGATTTTAAAAGTGTTGGAGTGGCTAAGATACCCTTCCATTTTGGATCATCTGAGGAATATATTTGAAAACCAGTGCTTTGATTTGGAGAACCGCCGTCATTAGTGTTCAACTGCGGTTTCCTGGAAACCTTTGAAAGGTTTTGACAATGAGGGCTTGACTCATCAGAACTTGAAGATTCAGGGTTTTGAGAGCATTGACCTACTTCAAAGTTCTCTATGGGTAGTTCATGGTGAATCGGTTGAAGAGTCACAAAGCTTTTTATTTTGGACCATGGTAAGGAGGACTTAGCTACCGCAACGTAAGTCTGAGTTGTGACTTCAGTGGAACTTTTCTAAGGATCATGACTGTAGTGAGAGGTACTGTGGTATGAGGACAAAGGTGGAAAGTCCGGTGAGACTTCGGGACTTTCTATGATGATTTCTTCATCAACGACTCATGAGGTATGAGAATTGGAATTAATCATGCCATAGATAGGAGTTTGATCACTTGTGTGACCCGAAACCTCAGGCACGATTTCCTCAATGACACAATTATTACTTAGATTATGAAGTCTACCGAAGTGGGTTTTGATATCTTCGGGAAAGGTCGTGTCATTGACTGGGAAATGAAATTCTCGGTCCGAAGGGACATACAATCGATCTTTGTTAAACCGGAGTGAGGAATCCTTTACGGTAGGATATCCATTGGACCAACCCTAATTGTATGTATTGTCCACTGTTCCATTATTAACCAAGTTTTCAGTAGCTTCACTTTCATTGAACAGTTTTTCTGTTAATAGATTTAGATGTACAATCTCACTCTAAGCTAAATCTCTTTGGTTCAAATCTATCTTTAGTTGTGTTTCACTCAACATTCTTGCATATTTTTCTAACTCTAAATCCTTTTGTAACACGGCCATTTTGAGTCTTTTGTTGTCTATTTGTCCTCTTACATGAAACATCTCTTGGGACGCTATGTTCTTCTCATCTAAGGCTTTGTTGTAGTCTGTGAGGACGGAAACACATGTGTCATTAATATTATATACGAATGGTTGAGAGTCATGCATGTTATAGTTTAGAGTTTGAATCATGAGTTTTACTTGTTCGACGATGCTTAGTGTTCCATCTTTTGCCATGTAGCAGTAATTCTTTTCTAGCTCTGTAGACCCATCATCATCAGCAATTTCTAGCATGCAGATTTTTCCTTTTCCTTTGATATTGCTGATGGTTTCTTCTTCATCTCCGAATGACCAAACTTGATGGTCTCTTTTGACATCGACTACATATGCCCTATCCTTTTCCTTTTTCTCCAATTCTTGAGCCATTCTAAGGTAGAATGCTTTGTCTTTCACCACATTTTATTTGCAATCTTTTGCAAAATGATTCTCTTTGTTGCACTTGCGACATGTTACAACATCAGTTTTGTCATTTGAGAGAGTACCTGAGTCAGAGGTTTGAGTGGACTGTGGTGCCTCCTTTGGTTGAGAGTTTTGATATTGCGGTGGTGAGTGAGAACTTTTGGGATAATGAGAGTGATTATTTTGTGGTTGGAAGTTACGATTGAAAGGAGGTTTGTTGAATTGTTGATTCTTACGAAAAGAGGGGATGTGGTAGCCGGTTGAACTGTTTACTAACAAGAGCAATAGCCTTCTAAAATTCTTCTTCATCATAAAACTCTGAGTCGGCTTCGTACGACTACGGTGTAGTGTCATACGAGGGAGAGTAAGATTGATTATGTGGAGCTTGTGCTACAAGAGCAAGTGGTCCTCCAAAGTCAGCATTGTCTTTAAGTACGGTGGATTGTTGTGCTTGCACCTCCCCTAAGAGCTTGTAGAGAGACAATGAATGAATTTTTCTATCCCCTTGGAGTATAATCTTAGTAGCAATCCAATGTCTTCCCAAAAGTGCTGAGAAATTGAAGGTTTGTTTCATGGTTACTGCAGATGGTGCCAGCATTCGATAACTTATTGACTATCAGATTGAACCTTTTAAAGGAGTCTTCTAAATTTTCGCCAGTATGAGCTTTGAAATTGGTGAATTCATTGAGTGCAGTTGTGAGCTTCTTATCTTGAGCTTGTTCTGAGGCTTCAAACAAATTCTTGAGAACATCCCATATCTCTTTTGTTGATTTACAGTTTATGATAATGTCGAAGTTATCAGGAGTAACTCCACAAGATATTTCATAAAAAGCAACAACATAATTTTCCATTTTATTGAGATCATCTTTGGTGGGACGGCTCATGACTGGTTGTCCTCCTCCTAGTCTGGCTGTGGCGCCATCAGTTTGAACAAGTGTAAGAACAGGGACATGTGGTCCGTCTTCTACAGACTGCCATACATCTCTACCAAGTCTCCTTAAGTACCTTTCCATTCTCTAAGACCAGTGATGGTATTCATTTGCCACCAATATTGGAAACATTCAAATATAGTGCTTGTGCCATTTCTCCTTGTTGTTTTTTTTTGTTTTTTTTAAGAAATGAGCTTCAGTGGTATAGAAGGCCCTTTGAAAGTCAGAATTTTTTTTGTTTATTTATGAAATGAGCTTCAGTGGTATAGAAGGCCCTTTGAAAATCAGTGTTTTTATTTTTCAAAAAGAAACGACTATGGCTCTGATACCAATTGTTGAGAGAAAAACTTGAGACACACTTGAACAAACGTTAGAACAAGAATGGTTGCGAAATAGTTAATCTCAAAGGATCTAAAAGCTCAACAATAATAAGTTAATGAGTTAGATGATTAGAGAGTTAGTTGCGGAAATGTAAGGAAATATAAATGACAACAGGTGAGATATCAAGTATATACATAAGTTGATTCATAACATGGAATGCATTCAGACCAAGATAGTGAGTAAGATCAAACTTAGTGTTAAAGTCACGAATGACTTGCTTCAAAGAGAAATAATGTTTAGTTATGTTCTAGAGGTTTTTTGAGAGTAAGTAGAGATATGAGGTGCGTAATAGAGAGATGTAATTGATAGGCATGAAGATTGTTTAGATTATTATTAACAAAGAAAGAATGAGCTCTATATATAGAGACTCAAGAATTACATTGGATCAAATCTATAAGAGTAGTCATGTAAGGCATACTGGACAATAGAGAGTATTACAGAAAAGTAGATAAAGTTAAACTAAGTAAAGTAAGTAAGACTACGGTTGGATAGATGACTTCGGATGAGGCTACTGAAGGAGGTTTGATTGCGGATCCTTGAGGGTTGTGGTAGACTAACTTTAAGTGGGTCACTTCCATGATTCAACATTAAGCAATTAAAAAAAATTAAGCAAAAAGATGAGGAAATTTCAATTTCATTTGATCCTCGTGCTCCCAAGTGAACTCCGGTCCTCGCTTGGCATACCTGCAAACCTTCACTATCAGGATATGGCTTTGCTTCGTTTGCTTGACCTCTCGGTCCATGATCTCAACTAGTTCTTCCACAAAGTTGAGGCTCTCATTGATCTCGATCTCATTGAGTGGGATTACAAGAGTGTCGTCGGACATACACTTTCTCAAGTTCGAGACGTGGAAAGTAGGGTGTATGTTACTAATTTCGCGAGGTAGTTTGAGTTTCTAAGCTACAGGGTGGATTCTAGCGAGAATATCGAAAGGCCCTACATATCTTGGATTTAGCTTTCCATGCTTTCCGAAATGTATCAAGCCCTTATAGGGTGAGACCTTCAATAGAACAAGGTCACCAACCTGGAATTCCAAAGGTTTCCGTCTCTTGTTCGCGTAGATTTTCTGTCGGTCACTAGAGGCTTTCAATCATTCATGGATTTGAACGATCTTTTCTGTTGTTTCCCAAATTATTTTAGGACCTATGAGAATGTTGTCAGGAATGCTTCCTTTAGCTAACTGTGTGTCGCCTACCTCAGCCCAACACAGAGGGGATCTGCACTTACGGCCATAGAGGGCTTCAAATGGAGCAACCTTTATGCTCGTGTGATAACTATTGTTGCAGGAAAACTTGATAAGGGGTAAATGAGTATTCCATGCCTTTCCAAAGTCAATCACACACGCTCGCAACATATCTTCCACATATTAAATAGTCCTCTCACTTTGTTCGTTGGTTTGCAGATGGTAGGTTGTACTTAAAGTGAACCTTAAAGTGAACCTTAAAGTCCAATCACACACGCTCGCCAAATTCCATATTTAACTCTTTGACTCGGCGAGTTGGGGGCTCAACTCATCGAGTAGGACCAACTCTGGATCAGGGGAATTAGTGACCTACTCGGCGAGTCGAAAGTCAGACTCGGCGAGTAGGAGTTGTCTAGGTGAAACCCTAAATTGGAGGGTTTGCACCCTATTTAAACATCTTATGAGGCTTCCACCCTAGCCTCCATCACCTCCAGAGTATTACACACGAAACCCTAATCCTCCATAAGTGAGCTTGAGCTTTCTTGGCTATTATGCGTGTTCCTTGGTGTGTTTTGAAGCTAGAGCAAGAAGTGGAAGATAGAAGACCCAAGGGGGAAGGAATAGATCTACGATCAACATGATTTTCTCCTCACTTTCTGGTAACCAAGCTTCATACTGGACTTGTAGTTTCTTAGATCTCTTTGTCGACATTTCTTCTGAGTTTTGGGCCCAAGTAGCTTGATCTTTGGGACTTGGACATCCGAAGTCAATATATCTTCAGCTCTGAAAACTTAGAGGGTCCTCATGGCATAAAGGTGCCATCTTTATGGCCATGAGAACCACATGTATGAAATAAACCCCATTTTTGTACCTTTGAGCTTAAAGTCTCATGCATGTACGTAAAGTTCATGACTTTACGTGTTATATCGACTTAAGGAGCCCATATCTACATGTTGGATGAGATTTGTACATCAAAAACCGAGTTTTGGATATGGACATTAGTCGACTCGGCGAGTCGTTCTTGGGGCTTGGCGAGTCGGGGGTTTGAGTTTCCAATCTTCTATGATTCGAGGGAATCAAGTTTAGTCTATAAGGGATTTAGATGAGTCCAGAGGAAGGACTCAACGAAATGGACAAAACTATAGACCTAGAAGCCATGGGAATCGACGTGTGTATGGACGCACTCAGCGAGTCCAAGGCCATCTCCCAACCCATGAAGATGGACTCGACGAGTTGTTCATCCAAGTCGGCGAGTCATAGACTAGACATGATCATCTGACGAAGATAAACTCGACGTGTTCACGGAGGAACTCGGCGAGTGAGTTGAAGATTGTCCTGATGATATGATTTAAGCAGAACCTGTCGAGTTCTTGCTAGACTCGACGAGTTGACTCGGATTGAGAGACATATAAACGGGCAGGGACTCGGCCAGTTGGCGGGCCAACTCGGCGAGTCGAGTCAACTGGAAGTTGACTCTGATCAGGATTTTGACTTTGGCCAGGGGTAAAATAGTCATTTTACCCTAAGATCAGTATCAATTTTTGACTAAGTCTTTATGGAATTTATAGCCGGAGAGTTGCCGGAGCAGCAAATAGAGACTCCTTACCGAGAGTTGCAGCCGTCGGTCACACGAGGTGAGTTTCCTTCTAGTAGGAATGGGTCTAAGGCACCAAGCCAGGCCCATTTAAGTAGTAGAGTATGCTGGGGTAAGCCCGATGTCGGGGATAGCGCGATGCAGTTTATATGTTTCCGGACTTCGATCCGATGCCAGAGTGGTTCCGAGAAGTAGTTACGTATGCTTGATGTCTTTTTGATTCATGCATGTTTATGTGTTATGTGTCATATGTTTCGGACTCCGGTCCGATGCCAGGGTAAGCCCGATGCAGTATATGTGATTATGTTATATGTTATGTGTTCTAGGGTATGACTAATGTCGGGGCAAGCCCGACGTATGTTAGTCATTATTCCATGTATTATGTATTCGGGGCAAACCCGATGTATGCTAGCTTATGTGTTATATATTCCGGACTTTGGTCCGATGTTGGGGTAAGCCCGATGCAGTTTATGTGATAATATTATGTGTTTATGATATATATGTATGTCGAGTATGTGCCGGGGTAAGCCCAATGTCGGGGTGAGCCCAATGCCCGATGAGGTCGGATGAGGGGGTGAGCCCGATGCCGGCCAGGAGTCCGATATCGGGATTCATCCCGATGCAGTTGGGAAGAGTCCCAGAGTTATGTTATTCATTATATGTGCTTTGTATTGTATGTGGTAGTTTGGGGGAGCTCACTAAGCTTCGTGCTTACAATTTCAGTTTTGGTTTCAGGTACTTCAGCTACTAAAGGGAAGGGCTCAAACTAATGGCATGGCACACACACACCACAATTGATTAGCCTATGAGTTTACTCTGACATTTTTTATGAGACCGTATATGTTACCAGATTTTATGAGTTTTCAAGATAGATGTTTTATGGTTTACAGTATGGCAATGATATTTATGTTTGATAAACGATTTTGAAAACAAAATTTTTGGCTTGTATTTTTGGGATGTTTCAAGTTGGTATCAGAGCCTTGGTTTAAGGGATTCGGGCACACTTTTGGGTGTATTTCAACTCAAAGTAAGGAAGTGGTATAAAGTTTTAAAAAGAAAAGAGTTTTAGAAAAGCGAAAAGAATTTTGAGAAAGAAAAGAACTTTGAAAAGAGAAAAAAGGTGTAGTGCATGCAATTAGTCGAGCTCAAGTAAGTAGTCCCAAATTACCCATACAAGTTTATGCTATGATATGATTATCAACTTTATTAGAACAGCATGCTAGATTAGGACTAAGGATCTAGGAAGGATACCTTATGTGCCTGTTATATATGTTTCAGCTTTATGAGAACTACATGCTAACTACAGAAATGACAGTATGATAGCCAGAGTAGTGTGTGCTTGATTATGTGTACTCGATGGTCAAATGATGCTTGCCTTGTGCTTTTAGGAGTCTTAGTTATCTTTTACTAACTAGTAAATGAATATGCTATGTTACATATTGCAAGGATTAAATAATTTTAGAGGGTTAGGTCTAGCTATATTGTGAAGTTGTTGTTTGAGTCAAACCATTGTAGGGTAGGATCTCTCATTCGAAGACTTATCTAGTCTGAGTAATATGTAATAGTATTCGTGAGCTAGTTAGGGGAAGAAAGCAGGGACTTCATGTGCAGCTGATGGCGGAGAGTGAGTTGGAGATTACCCTAGGGCTAGCCTAGGATGAGAGTAACTGATAGCAGTAGCAGCATAAGGGACTTGGTGGAGTCAATGCAATTCTTGAGGAAAGTACGGATAGATGTGGAAGGTTGTATGGGCCCGTACTACTGAAAGCAGAGGATCCGTACTTGAATCAAAGAAGGCTGAGGCGAGACCAAGGAACTTGTGATATATGTGATCCCTCGAGTTATATTAGTATTCTGATGTTTGCCATTATGTGTTTTCAGAATGATGGTTTTACGCCCGAGACCAGCAGTCGGCAGTTCAGGTGTCGGGGATGGATCAGGTTCAGGCTCTGGAGTTGAGCACTTGGATCAGCAGACAGGGAGTTATCTCCTCAGAGATCACACATAGCATACTTGAGTAAAATCTTGTGATCTTCGGTTCGATCAAGGAGGTATCTGTAAGGACGCGAAAATTTAAAACAATTTTTCATTTTTAAAATGCATACTCTTCATAACATATCTTATAAAAATCTCTTTTATTCAATTACAAAGCACAACTCCATTATTAATCTAGGATCCTCCTAACACTTTCTTAGGTGTGTACAATCAAGTCGGTGCCGTCCTGCGACCCTATGAAGAAAACCTGAAACACATAACACATAACATATAACACGGTAAGCACCAAGCTTAGTGAGTTCCCCAAAATACCACATATAACACATATTAGCCACTCGAGGCTATAACTCTGTGGACCCTCCGGTCCTAACTCTGTGAACCTTCCGGTTCTAACTCCATAAACTCTGGAACATACACGATATAAATCACATAGAAATAATGTAGTGCATCATAATCACATAAATAGCAAAAAAGATACTCTGTCATATAACTCTAATTAGCACTCTAGGTAAAGTGTAGTGAGAAGACTAACCTCGGAAGAAGAACAACTCCTATAGACACTACTGCTACGCATTGGCCTCTAACCCTGTGCCAACCGAACAATTATCTCAATTAGGAGCTAAGTCTAACTTCTCACTTATTAGGTCTAAATATAGACCACCGACTAGCCCATCACTACCCTAAACCCATTAGGCCCACCAAGGCCCAATAATAAATGGGCTTGCCCGAGGCCCAAGCCTCAATCTACAAGACAAGCCCAACACAACGGCCCAAGGCTTAAGTATAATATTCTCTACTCATAGTCTCAATTACACAACCCAAAGATTCAGGTTCAACATCTAAGGCCCACAACAAAGTCTAGCACAAAAGCCCACAGAGGGGTTACACGGGGCGTACCCCTTTGGTATGCTTAGCGTACTCCATCGTGCATGAATCTGATCGGGGACCTCAAACCGGTACGCGGGGCATACTAAAATTACGCAGGGCGTACTCTCAGTTTGCTAGATCTGTTTCCCCTGGTCTTAACCCGTTAAGACCTTAGCCCATCTCTTGGATCTAGGCTCCCTAACAGTCCTTATTCCATAAAGTCCGAGACTGTTAGCCTTTGCATGGCTGATGTGAACACAACACATAAAATACTCCTTCTCTTTACTCATTAAGCTCCCCACTCATGCATGAATTGATCTTAACCTTCAAGATCTCATTTTTATGTAACTACTCCATCAAAAACACTCAAAAGGACGGATAATGGGCTCTGGAGTTTAACAACTCACAAAGCTTCAAGATTTGGGACCAAAAACCCTAAAATGGACCATACTAAGCATAAATCAAAAGGAGTATGAAAGCTCTGAACTTTATACCTTCATTTGATGCTCCATCCCCATAAAACCTTAGATCCAAAGTTTGAACTCCAACTCTTTTCCCTTCAATGCTCCTTCTTCACTTCAAGGACTTCACAAAGTCATCCTCAAGGGCCCTCTTGCACTCATAAACTCTCATGGACGAAGATTAAAGGTTTTGGAAGGTTTATTCTCTGGGGTGAGTGGCCAGGAATGAGGCCATCTCATTCTTTATATAGGGTTACTCAAAATATTAGGGTTCCCACTCTACGACTAGTACGCCTAGGGTACTGGGTGGCTCTTGCTTAAGGATCACGTACACTCGTATGCTAAGCATACATAATATGTACGACCAGCATACTCCGCTTTAACATTTCTCAACTTAGGGGCTCTTATTGCCAAAACCCGAAACTTCCTTAGCTCCCTTGAGGCCACTATGATTCCAAAGATTTGCATACCTATGGAAAGGTAACGAGATGTCCTACACTTCTAGCAACTTTCCACAACCCCAGACCTCCTTATGCCCGACTCGTGGCCCACGATCGGTAACCACAGACAATTCAAAACAGGATGTTACCATTCTCCCCCACTTGAATTAGATCCCGCCCTCGAAATCACTCCTTGATAACACATAGATCGGACCCAACAAACCAAGATGTACCACCGAAGGTCCTCAAAACATACAACAATCACTTTCAAGGGTACTCGTTCCCACAGGGGACTCTCGACCTGAAAGGGGCAGACACAACCGTCGCTGCGGTACCCAATTTGAATCTCCATAATTGGAAAACACTTGCGGTGTAATTCCTTTCCAGACCATCCTCGAAGCATTATCCTATTAATCGCCCACCGAATAACAGACTCTAAGAACACCCTACCAACCTTGATTCCATGATCAATCCGATCGCAACTCAAAAGGAAGGAAGGGTCATAATCTCCCTCTCCCTCCTAGACCCACTACTAGGGCAACCATCAGGATCCATTAGAGAGGATGAACCCAAAACTCTAATCTCGGACACAAGGAGGTTTCACTGATTCCCATCTTATAATAACTGTCTCAACTCTTAGGGAGGCACAAGTCACGCAGTTCGCTTTCCCTCAAGCGAACACTACAACTATATTGAAGATCGGATCACCCTTGAACTCTGTCGATTACTACTTAATAGTTCCGTGCATCCCGCTGCACCTCTCGAACCAAGGCCTTGACCTACTCAGGTCTAAGACATCAGATGAAAAACAATACCCCTCACATGGAACCCACCTCCGATTCCAGAATCTCATCTCGTCTATCCAACACACCACCAGGACTCTACTCAACTCGAGAGTTTGGTACGACCCGTAGTTGGAACCACACGTCCCAATGACCCATTCAACTCATGACTCGTGACCTGCAACCCATATGGACTTCACTTATCCAATTCCTTCGGATTGCGATGTCCATACGTGCGTATTTCATTAATCCAATTCACATGCTCCAAAAACCTCATAAATTAGTTCTATTCAAGCCTAAAACTCTTCTGCGTCATGCTCTGATCAAGAGTGCTTCATCATAACAACCTCTCATTAATTAGTGCGTACTACGGCTCCCTATAGCTGTTGGAATAGTGTCTAAGGCTGTAACTATATTTTGCAAGTATTTGACCCGGTTGAGCGTGGTCCTTTTGGGTTGCCTTCACCATAGCAACTTGACAGGATGATTTATAATGAGAGAAGAAATATTATTAATATATTATGAGAATAATATAAGGAATAATAATATTGTTATTTGATTAATATAAATCATAAATTAATTAGGAATTAATTTGGTGACTTAAAGAGGTTAATTGAATAAAAGGGCATAAACTGTCAAATTTGTGATAGTTGTATTTTGGGCTATGAATCTCTTTGGATAAGAGGGTGGACAATTTTTGGGTTTGGAGAAACCTAGAAATCGTCCAAGGCCTAGTCCATAGGGATTATTGGATTGCTTAGGGCCTAAGTTATTCAATTAGGGTTTAAGGTGCAACCCTTGTAGCCAATAGTATATATAGACCCTTAGGGTGGAGGAAATCGGCACTCTTGCATCTCAAGAAACCCTAGAGCCGATTTTCTCACCCTCCCCTCTCTCTATTATCATCCTCTTGCTAGTTGGTGTTTGTAAGCCATTAGAGGAGTGACAATTGTGACTCTAAGCTCCAAAAACAAGAAGATTCAAGCAAGCAATTCAAGGTATTCCTTTAGATCTGATTTCATTTGTTATGAATTGAATGTTTACACTAGCTCTATCAATATATGTCTTGGATACATTGCATGTTCAATTAGAGAAACCTAGATCCAAGCATTAGGGTTTGCATGTCCACATAGGAAAGCTCTTATGGCTCAAACCCATCAGTGGTATCAGAGCCTTGATTGGTTTCTATTGAATTGATGCATTAATTGATTGCTCGTTGATTGCCAAATTTGATTTTTGTCCTTCTGCCTGATGAACCCAGCGAGTTCCATGGTGGACTCAGCGAGTAGGCCTCAACTCAGCGAGTCCATTGTGGTACTCGGCGAGTTCGAGCATCAAAAGGAGCTAGTTTTGGGATTTGTTGTTGTTTTTCTTATGGAAACTTGCCTTAATCTTTATGGGTCAGTAAAATTTGAATTTTAACATATATGTGAGTATATTCTTGACTTAAAAAAAGATATTTACCAATTAGTTGAATAATAATTTCCTTATATGATATTAATTGATTATGTTAATTAAATTGTTAAATTGTTTTGCAAGAAAAATTTAAATAAATCAAATATGGATAATTATGAGATTAAATGGTTAATAAATTATTTGTTATTTGATCCCTTATGTTTTGAAAAGTTTAAAACTTGTCCTCACGTTTTGAAATTTATGTTTTGTGATTAAAAGTTTAATTTAGACAATTTAAATTTCAAACCCTAGAATTTTACAAGTTTAAAATTCAAGCCTATACTACTATATTATTACAAGCATAATATATATATGTATGATTAAAATGCTAGTCTTACCATTAGTAGGCCTCATTCACAAAGCCGGTCTATAAGGTGGGTATAAGGTTGCTACCTATAAAATGGTGCTTAATGGGTGTACACTCACACCCACCGCTTGCTTGATCGGTGGAGGGTCGTTAGCCGAACGGGTAGGATTAGGCAACACTATCTCCTCATTAAAAGTATAATATTGAAATACAAAGTAACTACATGTTTTTCAAATCCCCAATCCTAGTTACTTTAGGAAAAGTGAATTGATGGAAACCCATGAAATTACACTTTGCACCCTTGCTAAGAAGTTAGTGGAGTGTGTGTGGTTTATCGGCACACTAATTGGTTCTAAGCAAAGGTGACAAAGGGTGATTCATTGTTTATCATAGTTCGGTGGAGCGTTTGTTGTTTACCGGCACATCGAATAGGTGATTGTAACAATGAAGGCACCGTGTAGATTTGCATGGTTATTCACACCCGCTTTGTGATCCTCGGCATCCCAGTCACAAACGAGAGAGGCATATCGAGATTTAAACATGCCATTGAAAAGTTCAATGAATCTCATCGAAATCTAGGAATTCTAAAATAAAACTTAAGGTTATGTTTTGTGGTGGAGAATTAGTGAATCGGCATTCACTTACCATCAAATTGTTTGCATGTTGGATTATAACATCCCTTTTCTAATATGTAAATAATGTTGTTGGATCCTAGCCCTAATTTTTCATATTGGGTGATAATTGTGGATTCAATTCTAATCAAAACTGTGTCTTTTCTACTTGTGGATGTCGAACGCAAACAACGCTGCTGCTAGCTCGTTCACATTAATGAGCCTTTGCCAAAAGGTGACTTTCGATGGAACGAACTTTAGCAAATGGATAAGATACATTCGCACGATTGCTCGCTACGAGGACAAGGAGTATGTCCCTGACGAGAAGCTCGATAAGATCAATCCAGAAATTGCTACTCCGGCTGAAATGACTGCTTTTGAGACTCATGAGCGTGATGCAACGAAGGTTCATTGCATCATGATAGCGACAATGAAAGCCGAATTCCAAAAGTCCTATGAGGACATGTGTCCGTACGAGATGCATCAAGACTTATTGGAGAGATACCATCAAAACGCGAGGAAGGAACGTTATGAAATGTTCACTAACATGATCACTACTAGAATGGGTAATGGAGAATGCCTAACCGTTCACTTGCAAAAGATGCAAAGGTATGTCGATCGTCTTCGCAAGTTGAATGTCGACTTTTGGGAAGACTTGGCTATCGACATGGTCCTTCACTCCTTGCCTCCATGTTACTGTTGGATTAATGTCTAAGTCCATAACTATAATTGGTAAGACTTGACCCGACCCGACATGGTCCATTTGGGTTGCATACCATCATGCACTTGGATAGACTAAATGAGAGATATAAGACACTTATGGTTATTAATATATTATAAGTTCTAGTATATTAATAATAAGAATAATTAGATTATTTAATTAGTATTGATCAAGAATTAATCTAGGATTAATTAAGTGATCAAAAGAAGACTAATTAAATATATGGGTTGATTGTGTAAATCATCCATACTTGTATAGTGGGCTAATGCTCCATGGATAATCAAGTTGGGCTAAAACCCATAGGATGGTCCATGGATGCTCCATGGTGTATTTGAACCCATGGATCCAAGGAAATGGAAAGCCATGACAATTAAGAGTTTACCCTAATTGTAACACTATATAAAGATATTATTCTTGGCAAAATCGGGCACTAGATTATTCTAGAGAGGGCTAGTCGGATTTCATGAGTTGTAGAATTCTCTCAAGTTATTCTAAGTGTTTTGATGATTGTGATTCCATTTGAGGTGTCACACTTGGGGCACTAGGCACTCAAGCTTCATGAAGACTTACTACACCAAAAAGGTATGTATTCTATCCTACTATATTCATTGTTTTATATGCTAGATTAGGTAAATACCTTGGAAGTTCTTATTTTCATGTATAATAGAGAAAACATATATCCAAGGTATTTAGGGTTGCATGTACACTTAGGAGTGTTAGAATGCTCAAAACCCAACAGTGGTATCAGAGCCTATGCTTGCTTTCTCTTATACTTGATGCAAATTGCTGAAAAATGCTGAAAAACTCGATTTTCTGGCTTTCTGGGCATTGTACTCGCCGAGTCCACTGATGAACTCGCCGAGTACATGAGTAAAATCATCCTACTCGCCGAGTAGGTTGATGCCACTCGCCGAGTAGGAGCCCCAGACAGCATATATTCGAGGTTTTTGGCTAGAAATGGACTAGGAACATTACCCTAAGTTGTTTTTGAACTTATAAACTTGTTTTTGGTGTGGTAATGTTCATGCTAATCCATTTTCAAAGATAATTGTCAATAGATTCATGTTTTGTATTAGTTTAAGGTTTAGACTAATTACATGAAAAAGTTTGATTTGAATTATCTTGTTCTTATGAGTTGCTTAGATTAATAGAAAAGTTAATTGAAATAGTTGTTTTCAATCCATTTTAATCTAAGAGTTGAGTATAAAATGTGTTTGTGTAACTTGTCCTCAAGTTACATGAAGAGTCACATTAAAGACTCATAAAATTCATAAAAGTTGGCAATGGTTACAAAATGAAGAGTCTTGTGTCATTGAATAATTTTTTTTATGACTCCATAACTTGTCCTCAAGTTATGGAAGTTCAAGAGTCACTTCATGAAAGAAAAATATGTAACCATAATTAAATCCATAAGTTATAAAATAAAGAAAAAGTTAGTTCTTTTATTAGTTTAAAGTCTTCCATAACTTGTCCTCAAGTTATGGAACTTGAAGAGTTTTTGGATTAAAACTACTTTAAACACATAAGTTATGGAATTAATTAGTTTTGAATAGTTTCAAAAACTTGCCCTCAAGTTTTGGAATTTGTAAAGTTTTCACTTATGAATACTTTAATTCCAAGTTAGCCCTTAGAATTTTAAAAGTTAAAATTCAACCCTTATACTTTATAATATTATAAGTTAATAATATATATATATATATGTATAAGAGTAAATTCAGTCTTACCGCTAGTACGCCTCATTCACGAAGCCGGTCTATAAGATGGGTATAAGGTTGTTGCCTATAAAATGGCAACTTAATGGGTGTCCACTCTCACCCACCGCTTGCTTGACCGGTGGAGGGTCGTTAGCCGAACGGGTTTGACAAGACTATAATTCTCCTTTCATTAAAAGTATTAATGAGAAATACTAAGTAACTAAACTCTTAATAATACCCAATCTTAGTTACTTAGGGAAAAATGTGAATAAGGTGCTAACCCATGAAATTACACTTTACACTTTGTCTAAGTCGTTAGTGGAGCGTGTGTGGTTAACCGGCACACTAACTTGGACTTAACAAGGTAGGTAAAGGGTGAATTAATATTTATCATAGTATCGATGGAGCGTGTGTGGTTTACCGGCACATCGATTGAGGGGTAATTTATTAAGGGTACCAAGTGATTTGGATGGTTACTTCACACCTTGTTTTGTGATCCTCGGCATCCCAGTCACAAAACCTGAAGGGCACACTCGATATTGAAACATGCCTTTGAAAAGTTCAATGAATCTCAAAGATCTAGGAGTTTCAAAACCAATTAAAACCTAATAATACATTTCGTTTATCTTGGTGGAAATTGGTGAATCGTCATTCACCTACCTTCAAATATTTTATAGCTTGGATTATGGCATACCTCTTCTAAGTTATAAAATAGTTTGTTGGGTCCTAGCCTTAATATTTCATATTGGATGTCATATTAAGGACTTTAAATCAACTATCTTGAATATCTCCCAAAAGATGTCTGGTTAAGACACCTATAATCATCCCAAATCTCTTGGAACAAGGTTTCCTAATGAAGATGATGTCCCATGGATATCATACTTATTTCTCCTCCTCCAATTATTCTCCCCAACCCACAAGTTCTTGAAAAGTTTAAGGTCACTCAGGCCCTATTGGCAAGGCAAGGTCTAGGTGTGGTCACGTCTTGGAGATGTAGTCACATATTGACAAGCCGGGAGAGTTGGGTGTCAAAGTCTTGAGAAAGTTGGTGGTTCAACTACTTTCTAAGTCACATAGTGAGTTCTTTTGGAACACCTATGAAACAGACTATGACAAGACCCTTAATGATCTTATCTATTTGCTAAGATCAACTTCCTGAAACTTTATGGACATTGACAATAGTGACACAGGAAATCCAGAAAAGCATTCTCTTCCCAATGGAAAGGGATCGGCCATAGTCAACTCGGTTGACCAAATGGTAAAGAGAAAAGCTAAGTCTGTGATAGTCCCGTGTACCTTTATCAAAGGGTCCATATGTTTATATTGCCAAAGGAAGGGGCATTGGTTGCAAAACTGCCAAATTTACCTAAGGATGTTAAAGTCAATAAGTTTGACTCTACTTCAAGTAAATTCCACTATCTAACTCTGTTAAGTTTCTATTCTGAGATTCTTGATACATGATGTGACTGGGTCACATGGTGATGTTTTAAGAATCAAAGAAAAAGGTGAAGAAACTTAAAGAAAGAATATGCTGAATCTGATCGCATAGATGGATTTCTATTGCGTAGTTTGAAGATCGGATTCTTGAGCTACTTCTCAGGAGTTATGAGATATTGCTTAGGAATAGATAACAACAAGTTTTCATATGGATTGTAAGGATAAGTTTTTTCCGCAAAGTTTTAAAATAAAAGAAAATTTTTGATTTTATTTATTTTTAAAATATCCTTACAATGGCATTTGAGGAAAAATTGTTGCTTATATGATTCCATTAAGAGCAAGAGTGGAAATATGAAGTTGATTCTTTCATTTGTGGTAATGTCTATATTTACCAAATAAGGAAAGATTCTCAACACCCAAGTTTCATTTGGACCGGGACTTGGAATCATGCAAGTTATATAGCATGATGAATGAGAACTTTCAAGTTTTGGAAAAATTAAGACTAATTACTGGTCCACATGGATGTGTGAGTCAAGTGAAGGACTAAAGGATCGAGTACACATTCTTGTGCACTGATTAAGTCCACCACAAAAGTTTGATAAGACTATTCGTCATGATTTACTTAAGTTCAGTAAATATGATTATACTTACGAGCTTAAGTGTAACTCTGAGACATTGGAAAAGGTTCCAATGTAAGGCAGAGCGAATAAGAAGAATCAAAATGGCAGAAGGATAAAAGTTTCTCAAATCTGAAAAGATGGGAGAGTACTTTAGTATCAGTTTTTGTGATCATCTTAATGATTAAGAAACCATATCAAAATTAGTTCTCTAAGGAAATCTTAGTGCATTCTTATGACTAAGAAGAGGGATCTTGAATTGTTGAAATGGTTAAATCAAGAAGATGAGTCATACTTCGTTCCAATACAAGTCTTAGATTGTAACTTGAGTGACATGTCTTAAAGAAGGTTTAAAACACTTGTCAAATGTAAGAGTAAAAGTTTTCTACTCTTGTACATTTGAAATTGGTAAGTTGTGATGTTTTGGATAAAACAAAGACCAACTTAGGCCAATTGTGTGAAGTGTTTGTCTTGATTAGAATCCACACTGTCTCTTGGATGTTTGACAAGCGAGTCTTATATGTCAAGAGGACAGTGGGAGTCTCAAAGGTCTTGAAAGTCTCAAGAACTAATCAAGAATAGAACCTGAAGTTCTTCACTAGCACACGACTTGAGGTTTACAACCTATCGTGTTGACATATTCTGTGCCCATTCCAGTTAAAGTTGGCTTCGCATATGAATTCTTAGAGTTCTCAATTTGTTGCACAACAACTTGGAAGCAATGGCAGGCCCTTGAGCTGCCAGGTGGCAAGAAGTTAAGATTGAGTTCAATCCATATGGTTTTGGATTTTTCATTACCTTTGTCTTATGATTATGGTTTTGACAAATTCATATGGGTAGGAACTCATACACCATTAAATCTAAGTGTCATAAGGTTTCTCTCCGATTCATGAAAATGATAGTGAGGAAACACTTTCACTAAGTAGATTTTAGGTAGATAGCAATTGTGATATTTGCTTTCTCAAAGTCGTTAGTGGAGCGTGTGTGGTTTACCGGCACACTAACCTGGACTTGTGAGAAGTGGCAAAAAGGTCTAACCATTATGATTACGGCATACCTCTTCATAATTGTTTAGATACACAAGTATGCTATCTAAGGGAAGGTGTATGATTTTGATAAAGTTTTATCAAAACAATCTTGTATCAGAAATCTGAAATTTGGTGAGAAAGTCAGCTGATTTCTGAGTACATGTCAAAGCTAGTGGGAGCATAAGTGTTATGCTAATAATCATCATGTTAGTGGGAGCATGATAATTATGATAAGTATTGCAAGTTAGCAATGTTAATTATAGAAAACAAAAAGTTTCAATTCGTGAGGTTGCAGGGGTTGAAAAAGTTGTTTTGCTATAATTAAGGGAGAGGAAATTATGCTTCATCTCAAATCTATAAGCTTAGATCGTGAGGTTTTAATCATTTAGTCAAGGATATATATATGAATTTCATGTTGGAATGGCTCAACATAAGGAAATTCTGTATATGGGTCCATTATTTGCGTTCTAAAATTCGATTATGATTACGGCATCCCTTTTCATAATCTGAATTATGAGAACTTGGCAAATTGAAATGGAAATGTCATAGCAAAAGACTGGTTTAGTCTTTATGTGAGACATCATGAATCGTGTCCCATATGCTTCGGATATAGGATCGATTACATGTGCTATATTCATCCTTTCTAAAATTTTCCAAATGCCTGGGGCATTAAGAAGGGAAAAGGTTTAGAACTGGATATGACTAAAAGGACTAAACAATTGTCGAGAACAATCTAAGGTTTACCAAAGATTGGTTGCTCAAGGACAGTTGGAAGTATAATGATAATTCTGGAAGGACCATATTGACATAATCTGTAAGGAGGCAACTCTTGTTCAGAAGTGATAGTCAAAATGGAATTTGGGAATGTTTCAAAGTTAGAATTTTCAATCTGTGTAAGATTTAGGAAACTTAATGCAAGAAGGATGTTTCCAAGGAGCTGATCTCCTTTGGAATGCTCTGTAATGTTTTTTGCCAAGTCTTTGTGAGTTTGTGCATAATCGTTACAAGAGTATCAATGCATATAAGTTTAAAATCTAATAGATTTCAGTAAATGACATGAATTTGGAATTCTTGTATTTGCAGTAAGGATTTGGGAGTGTGAAAAGAGAATCATTGAAGTAATGTTCAATTGATCTAGTTCACAAAGTAAAGATCATAGACAAATATAGCATGCATACTTGGTGTATGGCATGACTAGTGTTTAGAAAACATAGTGTACATGCTTGGAGCATGGGACAACTATTGTGTTAAATTCAAGAATAAAGTTGATAGCTGAAACAGTATACAATGTATAATGTGTAATCATATGGTGATAAATAAAAGGTGTTTTATTTATATTCATAAGTTCTGAGACCATATTGGATTCTATTATTATTGTGTTTCACTTTGCATGTTTTGACTTCCCGAATAAACTGGGTTATTCTTCTGGAATGACTAAGTTATTCAAACTATCCACAGTCGGTCATATGTTGGAAGTAGATATGAATTAAGACTGTCATGAGTTGGCTTGTAGAGGTCTAAGATGTTGGACAAAGGGCTACAACACTCATGAGTGCTCATAAGTTCTGAGTATTGGATTCAACCCACGCTCATTGGAATCACTTCATGGATTTTATCACGAGTGATCATGAGACGATAATATCTTATATTCTTCAAACCTAGAGATATGAGTTGTTACTATGAGTTGATAGTACATTGATTGCACGAAACCGCATTTGGTAACTCTGTGCTATAAAACGTGCCCTTGTGTATGATTCAACAAGTAGTAGAACAAGCCATATGAGTCGAAGTTTATCCATTCCTTTTACCTTCGGGATAAAAGCGATATCTGTGGGCCCCTCGATGATTTGATGATGACAAATGGAAGTGCTCGGCCGGGCCAGGACTGATTTGATTTGTTCAATTAGTCAGTCGTCATAAATCGAAAATCAGGAAACAACAAATGGACAGAGAGAATGATTATAATCCATGTCTCAGTCCATATGATATCTAGAATGGAGGAATATATGATCCCTTATCTAATGGACAAGTCATTGACAAAGGTCAGAGTTCATCTACAAGGTTAGAGTTCGACAGAAGCTTTTGAGAGCTATGATTGCCAGTTGGTTCCTGAAGTCATACGCAATAATAGTTTTAGACTTATCCAAGTGGGTGACTATTGGATTAATGTCTAAGTCCATAACTATAATTGGTAAGACTTGACCCGACCCGGCATGGTCCATTTGGGTTGCATACCATCATGCACTTGGATAGACTAAATGAGAGAAATAAGACACTTATGGTTATTAATATATTATAAGTTCTAGTATATTAATAATAAGAATAATAAGATTATTTAATTAGTATTGATCAAGAATTAATCTAGGATTAAATAAGTGATCAAAAGAAGACTAATTAAATATATGGGTTGATTGTGTAAATCATCCATACTTGTATAGTGGGCTAATGCTCCATGGATAATCAAGTTGGGCTAAAACCCATAGGATGGTCCATGGATGCTCCATGGTGTATTTGAACCCATGGATCCAAGGAAATGGAAAGCCATGACAATTAAGAGTTTACCCTAATTGTAACACTATATAAAGATATTATTCTTGGCAAAATCGGGCACTAGATTATTCTAGAGAGGGCTAGCCGTTGAATGAGTGATAAGAATCAATTTGTAAGCAAAGTGAGAGTGACTCATGGACTAAATAACCATAGCCCAACCGTTGAATGAGTGTTTGAAATCACAATAAGAAATATTAGTAGGAATACACAAGTGTACAAATTTTTCCCACAGATTAGGTAGATTTCAATAGTACGGGTATTACTGATGTAATAAGTTCAAGGAAAATCGACCTAACAGTAGGTCTTACATCATACCATCAGGACAATACTGACAGTCCTAGATTCCTAATTAGAGTACCGAAAGTTAGGAATATTTTACAGACAAGTGCTACTTAGAGCACATAAGTTCAAGGCTATCCCTAAATCAAAAGGCAGAGATGTACTAGACATCATCTAATGGCGATGGGAATTCCTCGGGCGAGCCCTGAGGTCAGACATTTGGCGAAACACCTCTTGAAGGTGTCGGTCCTGAGTTCTCTGACGAGCTCGAAGTTCTAAGACTTCAGCACGGGAGGCAGCCAGCTGCTGCTGCAGAGTTTCGTTGGTTCTCCGGGCCCGTTCCATGTTTTCTTCGAGACGGCGAATGCGGACTGTATTGACACCTGAATTGGCATCAATCTCCATGACCCGGTCGATGGCTGCTCGACCTTGCTCGACATTACGAGCTATTCTGCGGATGATCACCGGCAGAGCTCTGTCAGCAGAGCCACCATCGCTGATGTTGTAGAAGGTTCGGTCCCCAAAGTATGGTAAGGGCTGACCCTGTTCATCACTCCAGCGATTCAGATTGTTTGCCCACATGGGTGTAGGACCTGGAAACGCTGGTCGAGGGTTGTTGTTCAGAGCTTGACCTACTAGCGGTAGGTTGTTAACTTCAGGCTCGGAGTCGGATCCATCCGAAAAGCCTTCTGCGAGGTGATCATCCAAAGGGATTGGATGATCATCTTCGGGCTCTTCATCGATCCACTCCCCATTGCCTTCAATGGGGAAGTACGGGTCGCCATGATGGAATCCAGCCATTTAGATCTACGCGAGAAGAGAGGTATAAGAATATAGTATATGTGTAACTAATAGCACAAAATACTCCTATAGTATTTTAAGTTCTAAGTTCTACTGATCTTCTTGTGGTACTGTTGGTAAGTTTTTAGACTTGCTAACATATCACAACCATTCTAGGGCATATGCTAATCACTCCTAGGACCAGCATAGTTGATCAGGCTACGCCACTCCAAGGACTGACCATACATCCCCGAGCTCACTTGTGATATTCAACAATCGTAATACTTTTGTTCTTGTCATTGTGACACTGATTTTAGTATAAATGTAGACTAGTATACTTGATTAAATATTTTATTATTTAAAGTATAGACTCTTGGTCAGAGTGTTTTAGTCCCTTTTGGGTTTATAGATTAGTATATCTTTTATGGGTTGATATACTTGATTCACTATTAACAATGCTCTGATACCAATCTGTCACACCCCAAAACCTTGGACGGCGGAAACGTTCTGGGGCGGAGGACGTCATGTATAGTATCACAACACAGTAAATGTAAATAAGCAAACAACATCATCCATTGCATTAAATAAATAATTTTAATACAATTGTGTTCTGCACAGTTATAGACACCAAAATAATGAAACACAAAATAATATGAGATGAGTCTTGAATGCACTCCATCTTCTCAAAAGCTGGCCTCGGTACCTGTCTACTGATGACCTGAGAATATAAGTTATTTTGAAAGAGTTTATCAGCATTAAGCTGGTGAGTTCATAAGTATTTTAGTGTCAATGTTTCTTGTAAAAATGTTTGAACCTGTCTCAATGTATAAGTTTGTAAAAATGTAAGCAAATGTTTGAAAGTGTTTGTAAAAGTTTGAATCTCTCAGAAAATCCTATATTTTCTATAAAAGTAACCTTCTACCAAGGCTAAACTGCTTTGTAAACTTGTCTGTTGTAAAAGTATGTAATTACCCAAGTATAACTATCATTTGTTAAAAATATAGTTTGTACACTAATGCTTAAGTGAGATTATCACTAAAATATGTAATGGGTAAATCATTGTAGTACTGTAGCTTTGTATAATAAGACTACTGCTGTACTAAATACTACTACCTTAAACCGGATTTATATTAAGGCATAATGTGATAAATTGCACCATGCTATCGACTGGTAACAACGACATAATGAATGGTCGTAGTAAAAGAAATGACGTTTGGCACCCGCAAACCTGCAGGTCCGGCTGTAGCTAGCAGCAAGGTGTAGGATAGTCAATCCAGTATAGATCTATACGCAAACTCACTCTCTCCCTCCAAGAGAATTCTGGCTACAACTCGGGCCATGACATTTAAGGCATGCCCGATACAGTGGATCACAATTATTACGTATTTATGTATATGTATTGTTTCTCGTATATCTGTATATGTATTGTTTCTCGTATCTCTGTATATGTATTGTTTCTAGTATGTCTGCATATGTATTGTTCCTAGTATATCTGTATATGTATTGTTTCTAGTATATTTGTATATGTATTGTTTCTCGTATATCTATATATGTATTGTTTCTAGTATATCTGTATATGTATTGTTTCTCGTATATCTGTATATGTATTGTTTCTAGTATATCTGTATATGTATTGTTTCTAGTATATCTGTATATGTATTATCCTGCGTTACCCCGATGGTAACCAGCTAATGATGTACTGATGAGTATGAATATGGAAGTACTTTTATGTCTATATATGTATATATGATATATAAGTAATATTGAAACGACCTTCGGATGGTCACCCGAAATCCCACCAGACCACATCTCAAGGCGCGAAAAGGAAATAGGGCGGATGGCCTTCCTAATCCTTTAAACATTATTTATACATCTATACATATATGGGCATGCAATTGAATATATATAAAGCATAAATAAGTTTTCATAAAACATTTGAAGCATAAATATGATTTCAAGAGGAGACCGACTTGATGTCGATCTATAAAACAATTTGAAGGCATAGGTTAATAAAACAGTTTAAGTATAAGAAGCATTTGTTTAAATCACAGTCTATAAGTAAGTTTGGATAGTAAAATAGTTTGTAAAACATTTCAAAGTAAGGCATTTTGATAAACAGTTTGAACAGTGTGAAAATCGTTGCTTTCCTAGTTATTAATCACATGTGATTAAACACAATCACATGTGATTGAAGTAATAACTTATAAGTGTTTGACTTGTATTCCCCCCCATAAAGTATTTAAAACACTTAAAATCATTTCAAAGGTTGATTCAAGGGGGTATGAACTCACTTGTGGTGAGTCGTTTGAATTGCAGTGTCGGCTACCGTGCTAGGTGACAAACGGAGACTGGTTTACACGCACGAGCCTAGTTATCATATAATAAACATATATATAACTAATTAGACATATAATAACTTAAATAAATAAGTTAAGGCACTTATAAAACATTTAAACACTTTTATGAGTGTTTAGGGTTCAAATGGTTGCATCTAAGTTGCTACGGGACAAGGCATAAGGGTTTGAAACATCAAATAGCCTTGTATAGGAGTTCACCATCCAACAAACCCCACACCTTGGAGTTTACGGCCGTAAACTCATAGGTTTATGGCCGTGAACTCCTCAAATGGTGTTTTTGGGTGTTTTGTGGTGTTATCTTGCATCTAGAACACTCCTATCTTTATTGGAATAATGTATGAAGTAGTTTTAAGGCTCTAGAACACTCCATAAGGGAGTTTACGGCCTAAGGTCCTTCACCTTAGAGTTTACGGCCGTAAACTCTAGGAAATAAATTGATTTGAGGCACTTAAACATCAAGAATGGCATCCATGATTTTATCTAAGGCTAATGGGAACAAGAGGCACACTTTGGTGCCTTCACTTGGAGTTTACGGCCCAAGTCATGTTCCTTGGCCGTAAACTCCTTTCAAGGAGTGATTAATTTGTTTTCTACTCTCCATTCTAGTCCCAAGGGTTCAAGGAAAACTTTATTAAGGCCTTAGGTGTGATTGGAATGCATTTTACCCTACAAAAAGGGGTTTACGGCCCAAGAAGGGTTCTTGGCCGTAAACTCCTAAAAACTTATGGTGTTTATGGGTTTTTGATGTCCTAATCAAGCACAAGTACTAGTAGATAAAGTCCTTAAGCATTTGGGGAAAGATTTAGGGCATTTAAGCCCTTAAAAAGGAGTTTACGGCCCAAGGTAGTTCCTTGGCCGTAAACTCCAAAGACTTACGTTTCTTGGATGCTTTTTGGCCTATAAAGATCATACTCTAACCCCTAAACAAGTTGTCTAACAAGGAATCGGGACTAGGAAGTCATAATGTTCCATTTTGGAGTTTACTCCCCAAGAACGTTCTTGGGCGGTAAACTCCCGGATCTTGATATCTAGGCATGTTATTGTTGTTAATATGCATTAAACAAGCATTGAAACACATATGGAAAAGTAGACTCACAATCTGGGATGAAAACCCGAAGATCCGTCAGAGAGAATATGGCTTTTCTCTATTTGGAATTGTGAATAATGAATTAATTAAATTCAGAAAACTATTTATAGTCCTGGAATATTTTGACAGAAAATGTTTTTATTTTTGATGTTGGACTGTAACAGTATGAAACTTGAAATGCCCAAGTTTCACAAAACCAGGGGTATCCACTCTCCTGATTTCATCTAAAACATAAACTCTAATGTACACAAACTGGTTCGGAAAAGCTTGAAAATCACTGAAACTGAACTAGCTTCTATTGAATAGATGATGTTCGTACAATGGAAATTTCAGGTTGTCACACATGAGTTGTAGAATTCTCTGAAGTTATTGTAAGTGTTTTGATGATTGTGATTCCATTTGAGGTGTCACACTTGGGGCACTAGGCACTCAAGCTTCATGAAGACTTACTACACCAAAAAGGTATGTATTCTATCCTACTATATTCATTGTTTTATATGCTAGATTAGGATAATACCTTGGAAGTTCTTATTTGCATGTATAATAGAGAAAACATAGATCCAAGGTATTTAGGGTTGCATGTACACTTAGGAGTGTTAGAATGCTCAAAACCCAACAGTTACAACCAATTTAGGATGACCTACCACATGAACAAGGAAGAGGTCACCCTAAGCAAGCTCGAAGGGCTCCTAAGGGTTGCTGAGAGCAACCTTAAGGAAAAGTCTATTGCATTAACTCCCAATCCGTCCGATGCTCCTGTTTTGGCTATAGGGCAGGGTAGGGGCAAAAAGAGGAAGGCTCCGTCAAAGAGCCACCGCAAGGGAAAGTCCCGAGATGGTTCCTCTCCTAGTGGGACCAATGTTGATCCTGCTAAACCCAACCCTAACCCGAAGGAGGCAGAGTGCCACCATTGCCACAAAATAGGGCATTGGAAGAGAAGCTGCCCAGAATATCTACAAGCCATCAAGGATGGAAAGATCAATTCGTCTTTAGCAGGTATTTACACAATTAAATCTAATGATTCGTCTCATGCTATTTCTTGGATTCTTGATAATGGGTGTAGTTACCACATTTGTTATCAATTGCAGGGACTAAGAAGAAATAACGATGTGGAGCATGGAAGAATAAATCTAATCATGGGAAACAGAAGATCGTCGCCTGTCACCAAGATTGGAGTGTATTCTTTAGTGCTTAGTTGTGACATCCCCAATTTCACGGCCAGAAAAGACCGATTTCGTTTATGCTTTTTTAAATAAAATCAGAGTAATGATTTCATTAAAAGTGTTGCGGAATTTGTTCCCAAAGCCAAACATGATAAAAATTTATCAAAACCTTGCTTTAAGAAATATATATTTTTATTTCATAACAAAACCTCAGGATGTCATGTTCCGATACAGATCAACAGCATAAACATGACATTATAAGCCTTACAACAGTTATTTATAACTAATGGCCTATAATACAAAATCACTCATCATCATCATCCGACTATGCTCGGGGTCCACTACGTGTAATCATAAAAAGCTGAGTGGGTCAGGCTTGGAAGCCTGGTGAGCATATAGGCTTTTCAACCTACAATACATAAATTTATTATGTTTAAACATCAATCAGTCAACCAAATTACCCCAATTACCCATTCCCGTTATCCTCACCTTACGTCCCTAAAAGAACTATCACAAGGGACCTAGCCTAAGGATCTTCATTAGGGGTGACACCATTGTTTTCCTACAACAATTTAGGTCAAACAGGCATGAAGTCACATCGTCGCCAAGATTTATCTAATAGGCACTACGTCTCATTGTCGCCAGCGTTTACCTAATAGGCACGAAGTCACATCATCACCAAGGTTTACTAAACAGGAACTAACAACATTGATCCCGACATACTAACCTTATATAGTGATCTTACTAGATCTAGCCTAAAGGATCGATATGAACAAATAACTATGAAACTGCTTCAGAAATCCTCTAGCAGCAAACAAGGATCTATAAAGATATTGAATGAATGGACTAAGTTTAACTACGAACCTTTGTTCATAAAAGAAAGAACCACAAGACAATTAAGTCAAGGATAGTAATCAATGCCTAGGTTGTGGTCTGAATATCGTGAGGTATATAACCCCCAGACGCACCCTATCCGGCAATGGAAACACTAACTAATGCCTAGGTTGTGGTCTGAATCTCGTGAGGTATATAACTATTGGATAAGGTGTCTAAGTTCATAACTATTTCGGGTCAGTACTTGACCCGACCCGCATGGTCCATTTGGGTTGCATGGCACCATGCAATTGGATAAACTAAATGAGAGAAATAACACTTGGAGATTATTAATATATTATAAGTTCTAATATATTAATAATATTATTTGATTAGTTTGATCAAGAATTAATTTAGAATTAATTAAGTGATCAAAGGATAACTAATTAAATATATGGGTTGATTATGTAAATCATTCATATCTTGTATGGTGGGCTAAGAGGCTCCATGGATTATCAAGTTGGGTTCCACCCATAGGATGATCCATGGATGCTCCATGGGAGTTACAAACCCATCGGTCATAGAAATGAAGAGTCATGACACATTAGGGTTTACATAGTGTGACCCTAGATGTGTCAACACTATATAAGGATCCCATTCTCCACCAAAATCGGCTACACATAAGAAACTAGAGGGCTAGGCCGATTTCAAGAAGTGTGTATTCTCTGAAAGGTCTTTCCAAGAGCATTTGGTGTTGTGTGAAGCATTTGAGGCATCACACATAGGGTGCTAGGGTCACAAGGTTTCTAGGAACATAAGCAACAACAAGGTAAGTTATTCTATCTTTCATTCAAGTTAAAATTGTTCTCCATGTATGCTAGATAGGAATATAACCTTGGAATTCAACTTTGCATGATAATTAGACAAACATAGATCCAAGGTTATTAGGGTTGCATGTACACTTAGGAAGTGTTAGAATGCTTAAAACCCATCAGTGGTATCAGAGCCTAGGCGTGTTTGTTTGTTAGTTGTGCTTAAAAGTTGAAAAAAGTCGAAAAACTTGCTGTCTGCCTGATGAACTCGCCGAGTCCATGGGGGGACTCGCCGAGTTCACTTGTATCTTCAACCTACTCTCCGAGAAGGTTCTTGCACTCGGCGAGTAGGAGCCACAGAGTGCAGATTTTCGACTTTAGTTGCTGGAAATGGACCAGAAACATTACCCTAAACTGTTTTGGTACTTGAAAACTTGTTTTAGATGGTGTAATGTCTTTTCTAATCCATAGACAACAACTAGTTACCAAAATTACAAAGTTTTAAGTGTAATTTTGATTTATGAAAGTGTTCATATTCATGTTCTTGATCTTATGACGTTTAGATGATCATAGGAATTATTTGTAACTGTAACACCGAAAATTTCAAACAATTTTTCATTTAAAAATAATGGTTTAATTCTTAGAAACACTTGTTTAAAATCTCATTCATAATCGAATTACAAAACATAACTCCATTTTCACTTGCATAGTAAAGCAGGATCCTCAAAACATGACTCTTTCTCTGGAGTGTACAATCAAGTCGGTGCCGTCCTGTGATCCTGAAAGAAACCTGAAACACATACATAAAACAAAACGTTGTAAGCACGAAGCTTAGTGAGTTCCCGAAAATACCACACATAACACATATTAGCCACTCAAGGCTATAACTCTGTGGATCCGTGGACCCTGCTCTGTGAACCCTCTGGTTCTAACTCTGTGAACCTTCCGGTTCTAACTCT